>NW_016923528.1:487552-576200 GCF_001483705.2 Eufriesea mexicana | reverse complement strand
TCTGGTTATTCGATCTGTAGGGAATCCAATCAGATGTCTGCATTGGAAGATATATTAGGAACAAAAATCTTGTTTCGAAAAGAAATTTAGAATTGATTGCGGGTTTCCTTGAGGTGCTGTCTTATTCAGTGCTTTCATTTTAACTGGTTACTGAAGACAAAAGCAAACAACAAATTGCAGATAAACGACGTTAGTCTTGTGGCACAAGCGGTGTGCAAATGGATGAGCAATTGTTCGTGAGAGTAAGTTGTGAAGAATAATTTCAATTAATACTGCAGCATAAAAATATCTATAGCATTGTGTAAATATTATGTAAGGAAGGGAATACAAAGGAAAAATTGTAGAAAGTGAGAAAATACCTCATTTCAAAATATGGGTAAAACTTGCATGAGTGATGGATCTACGATGGATCTAACAGGATCCATGTAAACAAATGTAAAATATACAGATTAATTGATCACACATTTTCACTCATATCTTCGAAACGACATATTTCCGATTTTTGAATTTTTATAATGATATAATGTTTCTATAACCTACGTTAATATTATAATACATATTTCCACTAATTATACGTGCATTTTCTAATTAGGCTCTAACTCATTCTAATGTTCGCCTCATTAGACTCTATCTTATATAAGCTTTCCAATTATAGAAATCACTTCACTTCCTTTCGAATGAACTAATCCCATAGTACTTGCATACCGCAATTTCACGTCAATTCTTACAATAATTTGCGCTTCGTGGAATATACGCCTCCTTATTCACATATTTTCTAAAAGTGTGCCTACTGCTTCATTAATACCGTAGTCAAATCCAATTTTACGAATACCTAGCGCCACGAAAATTTTGTTATGATTCACCTTGATGTGCTGATATCATTGTGAAACGCATCTCGAGGCAGACAATCCTGCTTCAGGTGAGAAAGGAAACTTTAGCTAGACGCTCTCTCGTCCTGTATTTTCTGAAGGAGAAGGACCAAGTAACGAACTGCAGATTGTATATCCCTTTATAGCGACGCTAGTAGAATGCAGAGAATAGCAGTCCCACTTGCCTCGAATTGGATTTGTCAAAGCAGAAAGCATGTTCGACGTACGAGCAACTTCTTTCGAAGTCATTCTGTTCCAACTGAGATAAGACAAGGCTTATCAGACTCGCACGTTTGACCACCAACAATAAGTTTCTCCTTAGCGTCTCCTGATCTCGTTGCGGCTAGGACGTGCCGACATACTGCCCCGAGTATGCCTGTGCAAGGAGAATCGATCATCCTTCTCGTGAGTTATTTCGACGTCATTGGATAAGTAGATGGTAGACTGGTTAAATTACGAGAATAAATTACGAAAGAAGGACTGGATAATCGATGGAGCATCATCTGAGTATGTATATAACAATGTATATTGAATAAGTGTCTCTGACAGGAATAGGTGAGGAATCTTTGTTGAAAATTTTTGGGAAAATGAGGAGAGACGAGATTTTATAAGGAAGAAGACCGAGGGAGGAGTATTTGGTGGTGTGAGTAGTGACTACAAAGAAAGGATTTGATGAATTAAAAATCTTCGTGGTGCAAGGTTAAAACAAAACAGGAAGGTGTAAGTCGCTCCTTTTGTTTTGTAGAAGTATACATGGAACGTATATTTGAATATATTTTATATTGACTACGCAAATAATATAACTAGTATTAATCGAATGAGATAGGATGTGGACTATGAACAGAACGTATTATTAATTCGAAACCTTTATGGACGATTGTATGTACATTTTATAGGCGTAAGTGGTAGACGTGTTATCGGGACCGAAAGTTCTTGACTTTGGATATTTCATTACTGCCAAATAAACTAACTATGAAAATCCTAAAATGATAAAAAGGGTACTGGGCTACAAACATTATAAACTATATATAGGAAAATAGCATTTGCTACATAATTACTAAACAGCCAATGGAATTTGCGGTCAAGGAATGTATGAATTATTAAGTTTAATGTTAATAGCAAATTGTTCAGAGAATGATCTTTTGATAAAAATGAATAGAACGAAAGTTACTTACAAGATGTAATAATAAATTACTCGTATCATTGATTAAATGAATTTGATAAGGGAATAGATAGCTCTAGGTAACACTGTCCCATAAACTTTAACTTCCGTTAAATCTGTGATAACCATTTGGTAATTCCTTTAGAGTTTACCTTATCAAAGACGAGTGCGCCGTCTAAATTGCTCTATCACCCTCAGAACTAAAAGAATGTGCGTTTATACAAGAATATGCTGTAAGAACTATAGGAGGCTCATTATTGTATTACAAGTTAGATGAGAGAATCCCGAGTTAATCAATGTCTCTAATTAAGATTATTTTTGCTCCCAAATAATTATAAATAGTTATCAGGGATTAGAAATAACTCTCCGAGCATAATACATACAAATATCCTTGGATTTTTACATACAGTTCATACGATACGAATTTGCCTCACAATAGCGTATTCTTTATATTTTTCTGAAGAAGATACCGCCCAGGAGCAATATTAGTATGATGACCAGTATTGATAGAGCGGTGAAATATATATGCTGGAAGTGGAAAACATACATGTAAAAAGTAGTACGTTTAACTTGACATAACTATGTGTACAAGAGAAACCCTTAATTTAGAAAACCCGTATATGGCTCAATAATTTTGTATGAATTAATGAATTTATTGTTAATATCTGATTGATGTTGTTAATAGCAAGTATCCCGAATCATACATTTAAAATAGAAATGGAAAAAGGTAGGAAAATATCTACTAAAGTAGAGGAAAGTAATTATTAACGAAATCGACAAAATTCGAATATCGTCGGCCGATTTCGGAAACCGATTGGGGCTCATATAAAAGGTGTAGCGCGCGACTTCTTAGGTCCTTGCCTAGTGGATCTCGGTCGAGGTACCTCGGGGCCTGGACCAGGCACTTCCGGGACATCACCAGTGGGACCTTGGCGACATTCCATGTGGTCAGAGTTGGCCATGCTGCCATGGGTAAATGAACACTTATACAGTACTTTTTCGGTTTTATAGTCTCGTTTTGATTGAGATATATCGTTGTTGCTTTTAATATGTCTCATCGCTCCACCTTCTAATCAGTTCTATCCCAGGACTAATCTACATATTTACTTTACAGTTCTGTTATCTGAATTCGCTGGTTTGAACTTGAGTGCAGTCGTTGTTTTTACGTCCCTGTAGTAACTTCTAAGATTACAAAGAGTTCGTCGGCGCAGTGTTATGTGATGCCATTGGGGATGGGCGATGGTAAGGTAGAGATGGGCGGCGGCCCTTGTCTAGATCTTCCGGCTAGTTGTTTGCCATTGTCCACTCCGTACATACATCACCCACCATAGATGCTTTATATCAGAATCGACCTGTTTTTGTTTCCGAGTTCCTTCATCGTTGGTTTGTTATCTCAAATTCGGCTTTATTGCATCGATGGTCCTTTTGTGTCTCGTCGAAGAATGATTCTTTCCATTTCGTTAATGTTTACGGTTTCTACTCGCTTCGCTTCTATTTCCTTTCCTGTAACTAATCCATTTTCTTTTGGGTTTATATTCAAATTGATATATTCTCCTTTCGGCTTGCAGGATTCTCTGGCTTTAGTCTGGAAGACTACGTTGGACGGCGAGAGACGCGTGCGTTTAGGCACAACTAGTTACAAGATAGAGAGACAGTGTTGAACGTCGAGGGATGCTTGCGTTTACATATAATTACCATAATATAACTAGGTTTATATATATTTATAGTTATAAATAGTTTTAAGATAGATAACTAGGCTACGACTCAGGTGCGCGTTATATGTAGAAAGGTCAGCTACATAACTTTGAGCCAACACATTTGTTCCATACCCTTTCCCCGTTAACACTCTCGTTTACCAAACAGATCATAATTGTTCTCCCGATAATCGCGATCGTCCTTAAGTACCATCTATCCCTCGCAACGTACTTCCGTGTACTCGATAAGTCCATGCATCGTAAGTCATCGTCGCGACTCGCCTCCGCAACTCAATCAAGTCACTGTCAATTTTATCGTGCATCGGGTTCCACGATGGCCTTCGGGTCACTGTCCCTTCTGGTGACAATGCGAGCCTCCAGCATCCCTAGACC
Organism: Eufriesea mexicana; assembly: GCF_001483705.2. Classification (NCBI taxonomy): domain Eukaryota; kingdom Metazoa; phylum Arthropoda; class Insecta; order Hymenoptera; family Apidae; genus Eufriesea; species Eufriesea mexicana. Next base: position 572,082 of record NW_016923528.1, on the reverse strand, counting down.
TACTCTGCTTGGGTACAGTCCTGCAGTTGGTCCGGAATGTGCCTACGGTCATAACACTAGGGATGATTAGCTTATGCCACTTGCGGCTGGTTCAGGTAATGTCTGTCCGCCTGCAAGTCCTCACTGGACACACATAGATGCTCTGGCGGTTTCATTGGTTACGGTACTACCTTGGTCCATGACCAAGTCATGGAAAGATCGGCAATGGCTGGTGTGGGCTATGTCCGATTATGATGCTCAAGCTGGATCGTCTTGTACACAGGGGTACGCTTCGTATGCTAGTCGGGCTTTTGAATAATCGCGAACTCGTTCAGGCCCATGGCGATTGTAGCACAGTCCTTCCCAGCCTGCGTTTTTTATATTTGGTTCCCCAAATTTTTGGGAAATTAGAAATATTGGAGTCTCCTGAAGTGTAGCATATTAGCGTCGCGACAGTGGAGAAAAAGTTTTAGTATATCAATCCGAAACCCTTCTTGTAAGACACAAAATACAATAAAGTGTCAGTAGATTCACTTTAACTTCTTTCGCTCCAAGTTTGATTAGATACATTTCATACAGATGTCGCCAGCAGGATTCGTCACTAGGGCGCGTACCGAGTTTCGGTGCGTAGCCACCTACACGTTGTGAGTCCTGGTAATTGCTATCGCTTTCGAAAGAGCAATTTTAGGAAGACGATGTCAAGCTAGTGGCTATGTACAAAATTTACGAGATTTGCTGTCTATTGGAAACCGTCTATGTTCTTTTTCAGCTTCTGAAATATAAAGCGAAAAGAAAATATTCTAACGAAATGTAAGCTAAGAGATTAGATTTGATATACGCTTTACGCCTATTTTTTTATCGACAGGACATCAACAATAAAATACATAGATGTTACTAGTATTCGGAGAATGTTATAATATGAATTTCATCGTATATTACCTTTAAGCTACGAAGATACGTATCAACTTGAATTTTAAAAGGAGCTTATAGTTTATGAAATGAGAACTTATCATACATAGTACTCCTTTAATTTATTATACGACAGTGTAACATGGTCTTAAATTAATATCAGTATCATTAATCTAATGTTATTAGTTACATTATTCCAACTAAGTCATCGATTAATTACATACAACAAAGCCCATGTCAGTCGTGGAATCCGTGGGTAACGTGCCGGACCATTGGTATGGTAATATATGGTCATGTTAATCTTTAGTTGCAGTCGAAGTTAATTGTCGCTTAATCGAGCTGAAAAGCTGAGAGTCGAAGTAGAACAGTGTTGTAATGTTGCAATAATGTGTTGCACGTTGCAGTAAGCCGAGAAATAATTCGTAAATCTATTTTCATTCCCATATATTCATGTTGTTGTTGCCTAAAACTATTGCTACTATCGAATCTTTGTATTAATATCGATATTTATTCGACTGTGGTCATAATTATGTATGCTTGTTTAATTTCATTATATCGATTTAACACTTTGCGCTCGAGGGGCGCACTTCAGTCGCCATTTGGTGAAATTTTGAAGCTCGACATTCATGTATAAGTCAAATTCTAAATAATGTAACTGTGTGCGAGATGCCGAAATCAAATATCTCTACTTGTTAATTACCATACCATTTCTTATTCCTGCCCCGAAAATTATCCTCAGCGTTGTAACAATGAGTCTTTGGATTCCTATCCTTGCTTGGCCAAAAAATCCTAGAGTGCAAGTGGCTAATTGCCTCAATAGTGTATAAGATTTATAGATACTTGTTACGTGTTGATGGTTATAACGTTAACAGTGGACTTTAAACCGTTAACAATTTCAAATTACTAAGCAAACATATAAATTCTCCATCTTTGTCATCCTTCAAACTATCTACAGCATTCACAGATACCTTTCTCCTATCCTCAACCAAGTTATCCTCCGGATATTTGGTGAAACGAAACCAACCTTCTAATTTTCGCCAGTTTCCAGACAAACTGTTGGAAAGCTTGCAACAATCTTCATTGGAGGTTCGAAGATAGACGAAGCAAGAGGAGTAAAACTTGGAACACAGCAGTGACAATGTGAGAAACCAGAGTGGTTGCAAAGATATACCCTTTCGCGAATGTGGTGCAAAGCAAAAATATGATTGGTAAGCAAGAGGTGAACAAGGTCCTTGATTACAGAATGAATACACCACATCTTCGGCAAACATGCACTCTAAAATAGTTTGACCGTAGTACGTCCGTCAATTACTAGCTGCAGTGACTCAGGATTACCTATCTGAGATACTTCTAACCACTCCATATGACTTATCAAGCATGATACAATACTCAAATTTCACAGTGCCGCGAATTCATGGCTTTCTCTAATATCCTCGGAGACCAAAGGGATATTTGCTCGTTCTTCCACCATTTCATGCAAAATTACACCTTTCTTCTCTATGGACATCCCCATCGCTGTATTTAGGGTCGTGACAACTTCCGCCATACGAAATCGGTTGAAAGTTCGAACCTGTCGAGACCGGAGTTCATCCATATATGACATATAGGATCGGATCCATCCTTAGAAGAGATGGAATGTGGATGAGGCGTGACACGTGACCGAGTGTGTCGTTTCTTTCGAGGGACACGTTGTCGGCCAAAATAAGGAGAAGTTCTACAGTGTGAATAGAGCCTTCCCTCTCTTCGCGCAGCCGCCACTCGCCGGCTCTTCCTCCTGTCATCCTTTCTCCCGCTTTCCTGCTCCGTGCCTTTCTTCCACTCCGAATTGGCGTCGCCGGACGTGTTTTAGGTGGCTAGATCGACGTGCTAGCGGCCCGAACTACCTCTAAACACGTCCACCGTGTGCACTATCGACGAGAGCAATTAGACTGTGTCCAGAGAGTATTTGCCAGATATCTGAGTCACGGAGCATTTTCTCCCAGGACATATTTTCTTTCAAATGGTTACGGTTTTAACGAGACCTCTGGTGACTTCAGTGGAGATTTTTTATAATGGTTAGCTTGTAATATTGCCGAACTTCTCGAAGAATTAATTCCTAATTTTTGGTAGGAGGTTCTTAGGAATTTTGACGTATACTTTGGTCAATTAATTGGGAATTTCTGGTTGACGATGGCTCAAAATTATGCTCCAATTCTTTACAGAAACGTTAATATACTCTGTTGTAGTGATTATTCTAAGGAATATATATAATTCGATATTTATCGCACTTTTTAAGCTGTAAAGCTGTTATTTCTATGGAAATAGCTACGTATAGAGCAATTAGTTTTACGATACCTTGAATTCGTACCTTGCAGTATACTTGTGCACGTTTGTTGTCACGTTCTAAACGAATTCTGGCAAGAATTGGATATCGTATACGTTAACGACTCAATAGAATACTCTCTCCAACGATTTACACGCAATCTGCACTTACACGAGAATCGTATTACTATCTGCAAAGGAAAGGTGAGCTGCACTTATTTGGTATGATTATGTAAACGATTACCCTGCATTTGTAGGAAAGTCTGCTTCTGTTTAAGTTTCGAATGAATTATCAGTTCACGGGAGTTAGCAAAGGTTCGCTTAATCAATATTAGACATAATTTAATTTCACTTTTATGCAGAGAAATTCGTTATTTCGAATGTAAACCCTTTGCCCCTGTGCCACTAGTAATAAGAAGAATTATTTCTTTAACGCACGCTTGATATTCAATTATTTCGAAATCAGTTGTTATATTGTTAGGAGATGTTTATTGGTCCATAATGGTATCAAAGCGGCTGAAAATTTCATTTTCAGCATGTATAATTTATTTTGTTTCAAACGAGTTTTCATTTGGAGCATGGAATTTGTTTCCCTCCTTCCTACGAAAAATAATTATGTACACTTAGATGTAGACGCTAGTGCTCTCTTCACAAAATATCAGTCTATTGCCTAATGTTATAAAGAACATGAATTGCAGAGGATAATATTTTTAATTTGTACTAACCGTAGCTGGTTAATCCATCTATCACCACAAGGCCCGGAATAAATTTGATTTTTAATCCTCCAGAGTGCATTACCTTCGGCGGTCAGTAATCGAGCATTCGCTCCAGTATAACCAAAATCTTAAGCAAAGTTATATTTAATATTATATTATAAACGTGATGCTGCGCTAACTTATAATACGTAGAAATCACGCAATCAAGTATTTAATGGCATAATACGCTATATTTCAATTTTCACATCGTTTCTGAATTCACTCCACCTGTCGCCAAATTGCATTCCGAATTTTAGGTTCATATGTATGCGCTGAACACACTACACTGATTCCGCCAAGCTTCCTTTCTTAAAATAGATAAGCTACTCGAAAGAATTTATTCTATACTAATTCCAGCGTTATGTCGAATTTTCTTTGCCATAAAGAATTTTCAAAGTATCTACTTAAATGACTACTCAAAATGGCGAAAAGAATAATCTTTCACGTTTTCATATTTACCAGTAGCACTTACACGCGCTTCGTAACCGAATTCGAACTAACGCTTATGTGTTATAAAATACTTGCGAAGGAAGACGGAACAAACATTCCATCCATTCACGAGTATGCATGAGCATCCTCAAGATACCTTCTGGTGTATGTCAGTCACCTATTCCTGCATTGGCCATGTGGTCGCGAAGGAGAAAACGATGGTGGGAAAGGGAGGACTAAAGAACGTGGGTGGTCTTGCAGAAAGGTGTAGAATGTTACACATACGCAAGCATACACAGGGCATTGGAAAGAATGAGCGCATTCGTTTGCCCAGCTGTGTCCGGACTACGCGACGGGTGTTGTTGACACTTCATTAGCATTTGTTTTTCATCCTCCACACCAATCCACCGTGCACAATTTTTACATCGTCCACCTCGCCTCTAATACTACAGCTAGAATTTCATTGCTCGAATTTCTGCACCGCTATCGTTTCACCAAACTAGAATTATTTTCCATTCTATTGTCTGGGTGAATTCGTGTTGCGAAGCTCTACTACTCGAACTTATTTCGTTTCCAAAGATTTCGTGGCTGAACTGGGATACACGAGATCGTGGGCAATCGTTTATAGCAGATGGATAGTTGTTTCTGATATTCGTTGCAACGAAGACTCCCATTTTTATTCTTTACTCTTTTAGATATTGAAAGGAACATTCCTCCGCTTACGTTGATTTATAATTTAATAGTTGTGGCATATGATGCGAAGTCAATTGAATCCGGTGTGTGGTTAAAGGGACGGGTACGTTGAAATAACGGCTGAAATAATGCGAAACGCAATATTCACAAATTATTGGAAATAACATAAAAGGGAAGAGTATTACACGTATGGTATTCCAAAGCACTCAATAAAACTATTTGTAAGTAGTACTTTACCGATGTTTATAATTTAGGCTAAATCCAAGCTATCATCTCGGAATTAACTTGGATGCTGCCACAAAATTCTGTTCAAATGAATGAATCAGAAAAATACATTTTTCTACTACATTTAGTATATAACGACTACTCTACGCACGCTTTTACATAATGAACTTCCGTAGTCCTCAATACTTCACACAAATCTACATACTATATTATACAAGCCTAATCCAAGTTATCCACTTCACCTTCAAGAACATCTAAACTGTCATCTATGCCAACTTAAGCATTTAATAATACTGAGAAATATAATTCCACGGCATTAACTGAGTCACTGATTCCACGAAAATATTTTTATTTCTAATTTACAAATCTACTTCTCTCTGACCATTTTGTACATATAAATTGATGGGAAACTAAATACCACTTATGCGGGAATGTACACAGCAAAATTTGTCTTAATTCAATCATTTATCTACATGTAAATATTCATATCAGACAAAACGAGCGACGAAATTATTCATAGGAAACCTATATAGAACGAAAGTAACGACAATTAAAATGCAATACAACTTGCCCTCTGCATCTGCGCATAAGCTTCCATATTAGACAAAAAGAGTGGTAGAAATGCTTCATGAAATAACGCAGCAATAGCTACACTATGGGATAATGCGATTATCTATTCTGTAATTTGCAGTGCCTTTACGAATACCTTCAGGGCGGTATATCTCGGTATGAAGAAATTATTTCCGATTATAGGCAAATTTGGTTGGAGGGGGAACATTAGCGTTACACAAAGCAGTTGATATAAACTTTATGGAGACTGCTACTATTTGCAGAATGTTATGTAGGCATAAATATAAAAATAGCAGAGATCAATTACTCTTATTCATTTGCTTCATAAACGTGACATGGCAAGCAGTATTTCCACCTACATTCGGCTTCACCACATTGAATTATAGAAGATCTTAAAAGAGAGGCTTTTAAAAATCATATCCTCTATGTTCTATCTTTTTTTTACACATTTGCCATGCTTTACTGCGTTGCTGCGATTTTTCACAAAAACCGGGAAAATTTGTAGAAAGAATTGTAGATGCTAATTAATGTTCGTTTTGCGGTTTTGAAAACTGCAGGCGGAAAGCGAATACATACGTGACATGTGCGAACAGTGAATTTCGATATAAGGATCATAAAAACCTGCTGGCTCCGCAGTTATTTCGTCGCGTTCCGTTCGATAGCATCTGTCCCAAATCATGACTACTTCCTCCCGAAGTTTCAACAACCGCAGCTCGAAATAGAGTCATTCGTTGGGACGAGTAGGAAATTTGACCGTCATACAGATTCCATATGCCCTCCAGTTCCAAGAATCCGTCGTAATTTCTCGCAGCCTGCGTTACGGCTGCGATGGAGAATCTATTTCCAGACGTGTCCATTATGTATTAATTAATTGATTGAATTCAGGATTTGTGGATATTGCGAAGTCAAAGGAGAAATAACAAAGTCGCTAGGAGAAACGAATAACGGATGGACGAGCGGTTTGGGGGAATGGGACGACGAAAGTGGACGACGGGAAGGCCTAAGGGAAGGTGCTCTTATGGAAAGAGTAGGATGTATGCGCCTTCTGTCTCTCCTCCCTTCCGCTCTTTCCTCCACAACATTTATTTGGATTATCAGGTATGTGGTATGGATACATTTTCTACAGAACCGAGTGCAAGGATGAGAAGAGCACTTCCTAAGCAGTAGCTGAGTGGGAAGGGCTGGGATTGAAAGGATGGATGTAAGTTAGCAATTAGTTTGTGGGCTTGTGGCGCTTTGTCTTTTAATGGAGAGTTATATAAGCTTTACGCAATAATATGAAGGATATATTGATAATTAATAGGGTCACCTAACTCAACAATCTACGTTCGTCACGTTTGCAAACCACGGGAATGTAAAAGATATATGACTTAATTCGAAATGCTCTACGCATATGCTACTTGAAAGATACGAGCACAATTCTTATATCGGACGAAGTACATACTGCAGAACTTTGGAATGAATTTAATCAGTTAACTACTCAGTTTTATTACAGATATGAGTGAAATCTGCCAATTAGTTAAAGCTATGTATATGACCAGTTATCATACTAAACGCTATTATCATTGGCTGTGTAATTGACTAGTGTCCATTATAATAATTAGTAGTATAAGGACTGAGGTATTGTGCTGTATTTGTCAACTGCGTGCCCACATTTTCCTTATACAATTACAATAACTTCGTCACCTTCGTCTAATGAAATGATTTGAATGCAATTTTCCTTGTCCTGCGAATTAAACAAATTGCCATCAACAGTTTGAAGGAACTTTGGATTAAGTATCATCTATTTTTGCCTCAATTATAACACAAAATTTTACCCTTCCGATTTTCGTTTTTCACGTCCCATTGCGCGTAGTATTACGAGCACGAAGTTCATCGGAAAACGACATTTTCAGTGCAAAAGCTGGAACTACACGCTAACAGGCGCATTCATATTCAAGAACAGGGAAAGGGAAGTGTATTGTGTAGAGTTTGGTACATCTTCGGAATGAGTCGTCCAATACTTAGACACTGATACTCTTTTCGCCGTTCACAGGGTTCACCTGTATGAGATGGCAAATATCCATGGAAATAGGGAGCATCGATTAATTGCGCATCAAATTTTTCGTTTCTACCACTAGAGCGCGCTGCAGAACGTAGCAAAGCAATGCAGAGCAATAAATGGCATCGAATATCACCGCATAGAACAGCAGAGCACATTACTGCTCAGGTCGGCGCAACTACGAGCAGCACCGTCACCACAGCACAGCACTCCAGTGACCGGTACCGCATTGGATAAAACCGCAGAAAGAACAGAGCACAGCAGCGAGCAGGTGATCGCAGGAGAGTCAAACGGAGCTCAATAGTACTCCGAATACCATCGAACAGCTGCAGATAGCACAGATTCCTTAATTAGCATAAACGACATTAACCACAGCAGGGCACAGCAGAGCGCATAAAAGCGCACCAGAGGGCAGCAGAACAGAATGAAGCGTCGTATACCCCCGAATAGCAGCCAACTGCATAAACTCCTAATCAAAGCCAATATAACCCATCCAAACATACCCTACCCTGGCGCAATAAAGCCTAACGGTAGCAGTGCTAGGCAGAGCGTTGAGAAGCGCAGCAGTCCACAGTGAAGCTCACAATCCGTCGAATAACAGCGAAAAACACTGATCCCGAACATATCCTAGCTTAACCAATACAAGCCCGTCACACTCTAACATCACGTACACTGCTTTTCGTAACCTAACTGCAGCTGAGGTCAGCAAATCGGAGGAAAGCGACACAGGTAGCAGGAGAGCACTGTAATGTGCTAAATAGCAGAGAATGCTAGCGTAAAGAACTGATTCCAAACCCAAAGCAGCCTAACCTAGCCTATCCATAGTGCAGCACGGCATAGTGCAGTTGAGGACAGCAGAGACGAGCGGAGTAGGCTGAAGAGCCGAATACCACTGGTGGAAGCGCATAGCACCGATTCATATCCTAACGCTATTCATCGCTGCACTTCCTAACCTTACCACAGTAAAGCATATCCGTGCGAAGCGTAGCGCACCGGAAGTGGGCGGTACATAATAAAGCGATGAGGATCACCGTATCGCAGCGAATAAAGCAGACTCAAGTGTTACCCTAATCTGACCTAACCTTACAAGCGATACCTTCCCAAACGTATCGAATTCGGAGCGTTGCAGTGTGCACCAGTGTGCAGCACAGCGCAGCAGCGTATACATAGGCGCTAAATGCAAATGGATATCATCATTACCATTGAATTAACCTATCCACTGGTCATTCAATAGAATAGCTATTCCAGAATGAGCAAAGGATAGATCAATTATGGCTGGACACACTGCAATTGAATATACAGCACTGGCTGTAGCCGTCTACACAGTATTAATTGCACTGGTATAATCTATTTACTGGCCATCCAAATTCTATGACGACAATAGAATGACGATGGGGTAAATAAATTATCACCAGAGACATCGACAATTGGCAATACCTATGTGGGTATATCTGCCCACAAAATTATATATCCATTTTATTAACCTACACACTGACCCTCTAAATTCTATAGCAACCCAAGGATTGTCAAAGGTTGCATCAATTATCGCCAGAGATATTAACAATTGAAGATAAAATGCTGTGCGTATCAACCAACTTTCTACCATTGCCATCTGAGTAAACAATTCAATGAGCATCAAAATTCTACAATAAATTTTTGAGCGATCAATAGCTAGAAAAATCATCACTAGAGAGGTTAACAATTAACAATAGATTACTCAGTAGAGCCCTCTACACGTTCATATAGCCATTGGATAAACCCATTCGCTGCTTATATAACTCTCACAGCTATCTTTGAATGACCAGTTAATATTTCAAATATCGCTGGAGATATTATCAAGCGACAATACCGTACCAAGTATATCCGTTTACGTACCGCAAGTGTCAACTGATAAGTCGGTTTACAGAACACATAAATTTGACAGCAATTTTAGAATGATAAACGGATGGATCAATTATCGCAAGGGATATTAACTATAGACAATACAGTTTTGTGTACAGCCATCAATACAGAACCATTGCCAATCAATCATCCTATTGACTGATCATCTGTATACTATAACAATTCTAGAAGAAACATCGGATTGATCAATAATCACCAGAAAAATTTACAATGGGCAATACGGTACTGAGCATAGCAATCTCCAGCGTATCGTAGCAATTGCATTAATATATACGCTAATCATCTAAAACCCATAGCAGTTCCAGAATGGGTATAAACAGGACTGTATTGACATGTGTCAAATTCGCCATCGACAGCTGCTCCGTCCACCGATCATTCCTCATTTACTGAAGAACTTAGATGATCCGCAAGCATAGAAATTTACTGACTATAGTATTGTGTAGATCGGTACTCTCAGTACTGTAATGACATTTTCCAATTGCAATTCCGATATTTGATCTATCCATAGCTTGTTATAGGCCTGCTGTAGAATTTTATTCATCAATGGACAAATTAACACAACCTCACAAATGCACAGTTGATGGCTCTACACGGTACTGTATTGGCATGTGTCAATGTCGCCAGCGACGATTTCCACGTCCGTGAATATTCAACAACTGCAGGAGGAATAAGATGATTAATGAACGGCCTAATTGAATGTAAATTTTATTGTTTAGACGGCAACAATCATTAAGCTACTGTTACTAGTGAATATCACTACACATATATGACCAATCCGTCGACTATTCTATATTGTCTACAGACCATAAATTAATAATGAACTCATTAATCCAACGGTTATAGTGTTCTCTTGGTGGAAGTTACATATACCGTGCGGTCTATTGTAAATATCTCTAGCCATATCTCTTCTACTCATTGATTATTCTAGAATCGCTATGAAATTTAATTCACCAGTGAACAAATTATAACGACGGCTGGAGTAGAGTGATGATGGTTGTACGCATTACGGTTTTGTCAGCAGTTAATATCTCGAGCGACAATAGATCTGTCCCTTGTCATGCTAGAGTTGCTATAGTATTTCGGCCATCATTGGGCAGATTACTCCAACGACTACATTTTCCTGTTGGTGGGTGTACTAAGTACAGTACTGTCATTTGTAAGTATCTCCAGCCATATCTGAAATATACATTGATTACTCTAGGGTTACTGTCGAATTCAAATCTTAAGGGAACCAATTAATGCAACTGCATCTGGTCTGTGATGACGGCTGTACACAGATCTGTGTTAACTATCGCCAATATCTCTAGGAATAATGGATCTGTCCCTTGTCACTCTAAAATTGGTAGAGAATATAAATCATCAGTGAGCAAATTAATCCAACTGCTACTGAGATCTGCTGGTAGACGTACCAAGAACCTTACTGTCAATTGTAAACGTCACTAGACGTAACTGCACAATACATTGAATACTCCAGAATTGATGTGGAAATTAGATCATCTGTGAGCAAACCAACGCAACGGCTACAGTGCTCTGTTGGTGAATGTACTAAGTACAAAATAGTCAATTGTAAACCGCTCTAGCCATAGCTGCTGTATCCACTGGTTATTCTGGAAGTACCGTTTAATATATGTCATCCTGCGAACTGGCCAATCCGGCGGCTACAGTAACCTTTTATGGCTACACCCAGTACTGCATAGACATACTTGTCAATCACACTAGCGACAATTATAGTATTAATTGAACATTCGGCATTTGGAAAAGAATTTGTCACCAGCGATCTGAGTAATTCAATGGCTATGCGATTGTGTAGGTTGCTATTCACAATACTGTATTGTCAATTGCTAGTATCTCCAGCTGTGAGCTTTTTATACCTTCATTATTGTAGAATTGCAATAGAACTTGTGTCGTAAGAGAAAAAATTAGTCCAAGAACTACTGCGCATTGTTTGTGGTTGTCGTATGCACCGTACTGCCAACGGTATATATCTCTTGCGTTAACTAATGTGTTCATTGATTGTTCTAGAATGTCTGTGCAATTCAAATCATCAGTGAGCAAAGTAGTCCAGTGGCAGCAGCACAGTGATGATGGCTGTACTCAGTATTGTGTTGCCAATTGTTAGTATCTCGAGGGATAATGGAACTGTACCTTGTGAATCTATAATTGCTATAGAAGCGAAATTATCACTGAAGAGATTATTCCAATGCAGACAGTACTCTGTTAATGGTTGTACTGGGTACCGTAATGTCAACAGTAAATTTCTCGTGCAATAACTGATCTATACGTTGGTTATTCTACATTTGCTTTGGCATTCAAATATTCAGTGGAGGGATAAATCCAGCGACAGCAATGTTCCATTAATGGATATACTCAGAAATGTATAGCCATATGTCATTTTCTCCAGCGACACTTGCTTTATTCATTGATCATTCAATTATTCCGGAAGAACTTAAATGAGCAGAGGAGAGGCTATATCCAGTGGCCATGGTATTGTGTAGATTTCTATACTCAGCACTGTTTTGCCAATTGTTATGTTGTCGGGCGATATTGTATCTATCCCTTGAAATTTTAGAATTGCTACGGAATTTAAATCATCGGCCAATACATTTACAAACTTGCTACATCACTGTGGGGACGGATACACTCTGTACTGCATTGTGTTTTATCAGTATATCTGGGGACACTTTGTTCAGCCATTTGTCTTTCCGAAGTGATGTGCAACTTAGGCAGTCAGTGATTAGGTTAATGCAATGGATATAGAACTGTGTAGCCAACTACACCACGTATTGCATTATCTGCTGCCGATATCTGAAGCGATCACTGATCTATCATTTAATAATACTGGAATTGCTATAGAATATAAACCATCAGTGGATAGGTTGATCCAACGCATGTAGTACTATGTTGATGACTGTACGCAGTACTGCATGGTCAGGTATTACTATCTCCAGCCATCTTTGATACCTTTACTAATTATTCTTTATTGCTATGTAGTCCAGCTAACCAGTGTACCGATTAGTACAGTGGCTATGGAAGAGTATAGATGGCTGTCCTTAATAATGTATTGCAAATTGTTAATATCTTGAGCGATAATTGATGTGCCTTTTGTCATTCTGGAATTGCAATACAATGTAAATCATCACTGAAGAGGTTATTCCAATGACTACGTTTCTGCCTTGGTGGCCATACTCAGTAACCTGTTGCCGATTGCATATATCTCTGGCGATAATTGATATATCCATTGACAGTTCTAGAATCCCGCTAGAAATGAGATGATCTGTGAATAGAATTATCCAATGGATACAGCACGGCGTAGATGACAATACTCAGTATTACGTTCTTAATTGTATACATACGAAGCGATAATTCTTGTATGGATTGATCAATAGCGAATTACTATGCAGCCTAAAGTTTCAGCGAATAGGTTATTGCGCTGGCTATAATACTGTGTAGATGGCCGCACTCAGTACTGTGTAGCCATTTATCTGTCTCCAGCGACAATTTATCTATCCATTGGTAATTATTGAATTGCTTTGGATATGAGACGATAAGCATAGGTATTGCACCAATGGCTGTAGTACTGCGTTGTTTGCTATACTCAGTAAATTACTGTCAATTTTTCGTATCTGTGGCAATAATCGATATATCCATTGGTCACTACCGAATTGCTATAGAATATAAGTGGTCTGCATTTGGATTAAGACAATTTTTATCGAATTGCATATATTCCTATTCTCATTACATTATAGATAGGTTTAATGTCTCCTGCAGTGACTTACCCATCAATCGCTCATTTTGGAATTCCTATAGGAATTACATGAGCAGTGAATAGGTTAACGCAGAGGATATTTTACTGTGAAGAGGTACATGGGTCTCTGTAGATGGCTCTACTGGTCACTGTATTGCCATTTCTTAATATCTATGGCGACAATTAATATTCCCATTTATCATCCTAGAATTGTAACAGAAAGTGTATACTCAGTTTATGGATAAATATAAGTGCTATAGGTCTGTTTAGAGGTATATACTCAGTTCTGCATTTCCAGTTGTTAATATCTATAGCGATAATTCACCTATCCATTGTGCATACTGGGATTGCTATAGAATTTGCGTAGGATGCTTTATACCAATGGCTATGGTACTGAGTGGATAGCTGTACACAGTACTACATCCTCAATTATTAATTTCTCTAGCTATAATGAATCCACCCATTGATCATTCTAGAATTACTGCAGGAAAAGGATGATTCGTATATAGATTGACTCAACGGTTCTAGTATCCTAGGGGTGGCATTACTCGGCACGGAATAGTCAATCGCTAGTATCTCTAGAGATGATCGATCTATCCATTGACCATTCTAGTATTGCTGTAGAGTTTGCATGATTAATGAATGGATCAATCCATTTTCTATAATACGAGGCAGATGGCTATACTCAGCACTGTAATGTCAATCGTCAATATCTCTGACCGTAATTGATCCACCCGTTCATCACTCTGGAATTGCCACAGAATTTTTATATTCATTCAATATCTTATACGAATGGATATAGTACAATATTCGTGGCCATACTCAGCACTGTATTTGAAATTGGTAAAATTGCTAGAGATAATATATCTGTCCGCTCATTACTACAGAATTGACATAGAATTTGTATGATCATTGAAAGCACTTATTCAATGGCTGCGATACTCTCATTGCAACTATAATCAGCAATGTAGGATCAATTGTTTATATCTCTAGCTGCAATTGATCCATCTCAAGATCATTCTTTAATTGCTATGCAATTTACATTATCAGGGAACACTTTACACCATTTTATGCCATTGGCTATAGGACTATGCTGTTGGCTACACTGACTACTGTTTTTTCAACTGTTAGCACCTGAAGCGATGATATACCAATGCATTGATCATTTTGAAATTGCTATATGGGAACAGTATGATCACTATATATGTAGACCCAATGGCTATAGCAATGTGTTGATGGCTGTACTGAGTTCTTTGTAGCTAACTGTTAATATTTCAAGCGACAATTCATCTGTCCTTTGTTCTACCTAGAGTTCCTATAGAAATTACATGATCAGTGGATAAATTAATGCAATAGATATAGTAATGTGTGGATGGCTGGGGTCTGTTGTGCATTGTCGATTGTTAGCTTCTCTGGACATAACTACTCCACCCATTCACCATCATAGTATTGCTATGGCATTAAAGTGGTCCGCGAACAGATTCATGCAATTGCTATAGCTCTTCGTAGAGGGCTATACTCAGTACGATATTCTTGACTGTTATTTTCTCTAGAAATAAGTGATCCACACATTAGTCAATCTATAATACCTACGGAACTAACACGAAAGGTGAACAGATTAATGCAATTGTTACAGTACTGCGTGGGTGACTATACTCAGTACTGCTGCGTTGGTTGCCTATATCTCCAGCGATAATTAACCTATCCGCCGGTCATTCCATAACTGCAATGGAACTTAATGGTCAGTGAATGGATCAAACCTATTTCTACCGTGCAACGTCGATTGTTGTAGACAGTACTCTATTGTCAACTGCTACTGCCTCCAGCGATAATATCTACACGTTGATGGTGGTAAGATACCCACGGATCATTCATGGTCAGTGAAAAGATTAGTGCAACGAATATGGTACAGTTTACATGGCTATAGTCCATAGTGTACTGTTCAATGTTAATGTCTCAAAACATAACTGACCCATCCATTGATAATTGTTGAATTGCTGCGGAATTTACGTGAAAACTGGAAAAATTTATCTAATATCTATAGTAACGCGTATATGGCTATACAAATTAATGCATTATCTATTGCTAATGTTTCAATCGAAAATTAATGCATCCATTGGTCATTGAATAATTCCTTCAGAACTGAGAGTATCGGTGAGTAGATTAATGCAATGAATATGAAACTGTGTATGTGGCTATTATCTGTATCGTTAATTGCTAGTACCTCTAAAGATGATTGATCCATTCATTGATGGCTGTTGAAATACTGTGAGACTTGCATGATAACCGAATTGATTAACACAATCTCAACGGTACTGGGCTGATGAAAATACTCTGTGCTTAATTGTTATTTCCAATATCTGTAACGAGGGTTGATCTATCTATTGGATATGCTGGAAATGCCATTGAATAGTAATTGCCAACGATTTCATTAATACAATGGACATAGTACTGCGAGAATGGCTATACTAAGTTCGGTACTACTATTTGTTACTGTCCCTAGCGCTAGTTGTCCTATACATTGATGATTCTTCAGTTGTTGTAGAATTAAATGATCAGTGAAACAATTATTGCGTTGGATATAGTTTATTGTCGGTGGCACTACCATGTACTGAATTGTTAACTGACAACGTCCCCGGAGATAAATGGTTAATCCATTGATCATTCTCGGATTGATTTGTAATATATGTGATCAGAAAATGGATTAATACAGTGGCTATAGTACTGCGTAGATAGCTATACTAGGTGCCGTATTACCCATTGTTAGTATTTCAAGCGAAAATTCATCTCTCTATTGATCAGTATAGTACTTCCATGGAATTAACGTGATCAGCGATACATTAATGCATTGGCGTTAGTACTACGTAGATGGCTATGTTTCCCTGAATACGGAAGGCTCAGGACTGTATCGTCAACTAACAATATCTCAAGCGACAATTGATCTAGCGATTTTTCATTCAAGAAATGCTATGGCAGTTAAATGATCAGAGGGTGGATTAATACAATGGCTGCATTACTGGGCTGGTGTGCATACCCAGCTAGTTATTGTTGATTGTTAACATCACTCAGGAATTTTGGAGCATCCATTTATCATTACACAATTGCTATAAAATTTTGATCAGCAGTGAATTGACTAATCGATTGCCGATAGCACTGTGTCTGTGGCTATACTGAGTATTGTAATTTCAATTGCTGATATATCAAACGACAATTCATCAATCAAATGATCAACGAAGAATTAATACAAAATTTACAAATGAGTGAATTGACTAATGCTATGGATGTAGTAGTGTTTAGATGGCTATACCCTCTAGTGTTTTTTCAACTGTTAAGGTCTCTAGAGTTAATTGCTCCATCCACACATTATA
This sequence comes from Eufriesea mexicana, assembly GCF_001483705.2. Classification (NCBI taxonomy): domain Eukaryota; kingdom Metazoa; phylum Arthropoda; class Insecta; order Hymenoptera; family Apidae; genus Eufriesea; species Eufriesea mexicana. The sequence goes on along the minus strand of NW_016923528.1, from coordinate 555,165 downwards.
CTTGCATTCCTGGGGAATTTAGTTAATAACTGAATAGATCTATTCAATGGCGCTATTAACGCGTAGGTGACTATTCTTCCGCTAACGTAGCAGCACTCAATACTGTGTTCTCAACTTTGAATATCTGTAGCGACATTTGTTGTAGCCATTGGTTATCCTTGAAATGCTATGAGAGGTAGATGATCAGTGAATATATTGATGCAATGGATATAGTACGGCGTAGGTGGTTATACTAGGTACAGTTTTGATGAATATTATCATCTCTAGCAATGGAAGATCTATGCATTAATCATTCTGGAATTGCTATAGGATTATAATTATCAGTGTGTACATTCTGCAATGGCTACAGTACAGTGTAGATGCTTAACCTCAGTAATGGATTGTTAAATGCTAATATCTCTAGCGATAATTTACCTATCCAATTATCCATCTATCACTGACATAGAATATAGATGATCAGTGTATACATTAAGACAATTGTTACAGTACTTTTTAGACGACCATACTCTGTACTGTAGTGTCAATTCTAATATCACCAACGACAATTGATCTCTCCATTGGTCATTCGGGAAATGCTATATAACTTATGTGACCAGTGAATAAATTATTCCAATTGCTATAGTGCCCTGCTGTGTGTTATAGTTAGTATGGTATTGTCATTTGGCAATATGTCTAGGGATGATTGAAATGCACATTGATAATTCTAGGTTTGCTGCGGAATAAGGATCATAAATACATAGATTAACATAAGGGCTTTAGTGTTTTGTGGCCGGCTTTAATAGCGACCATTATGGAACTGTTATGGGATTTAAATGATTAGCTAATATATTAATGCAATTGCTACGGTGCTCTGGAGAATGCTACACTCAGTACTGTATTGCCCATTGTAAATTTTTCTGGCGATTATTGACCAATCCGATGTTTCTTCTAGAATTGTTATAGTATTCAGATGATCAGTCAATAGGATAATTGAATGGCAATGGTACTGTATTGATGACTGTACACAGAAATGTATTGTCTATAGTTAATATCTCTTGCGATAATTGGTCCATCCGTTTGTCATTCCAAAATTGTTGTCAAATTTATGTGTTCTGTAGACAGACTTATCAGTTGACACTTGCGGTACGTAGACGGATGTACTCGGTACGGTATTGTCGCTTGATAATATCTCCAGCGATATTTGAAATATAAACTGGTCATTCAAAGATAGCTGTGGAAGTTATATGAGCAGTGAATGGATTTATCCAATAGCTACATAAACGTGTAGAGGGCTGTACTGAGTAATTTATTGTTAATTGTTACCCACTCTAGTGATGATTTATCTAGATATTGATCGCTCAAAAATTTATTGTAGAATTTTGATGCTCATTGAATTGTTTACTCAAATGGCAATGATAGAGTATTGGTTGCTACGCGCAGCATTTTATCGTCGTAGCCGTTTGAATAATCTGTTCGTTGACGATTTATATTGTACAGCAATTGTAGGATGAAAAATGAGAGATCCAAAATCTCTAGATATGTTAGCATTTGATAAAACGGTGCTGAGTACCGCCAACGTCAAGGTGCAGTAGCGGTTGGATTAATTTGTGCACTGATGACTAAAATTTCACAGCTCTTAAAGAATAATCAACGTATAAATCAGATGTGTCTAAGGACACTTACAATTTTCAGTATGGTGCGTAGTACAGCCAACAATAGATCATTGTAGCCGTTGGAAAGACTTCTGGAATGATGATTTAAATCCTATAACAATTCTGGTATGAAAAGGGAGAGATTCATTGTCGCTCGAGATGTTAACGACTGAGAACACACCACTGAGTATGGCCACCATGACAGTAGTGTAGCCGTTGGAATAATTTGTCCGCTGATGATTTAAGTTCCGCAAAAATTGTAGCAAAACCAAAGATTACATCGTTTATAGCTATATTTCCCTAGTGTTGGTAGTACGGTACTTGGTACATTCTCCACAGGAGCACTGTAGCTGGTGGATAAGGTTCCACATTGATGATTTTAATCCTATATACATTCTAAAGTGACTAAAGGCACATCCACTATCGCTCCGGACATAAAGAATCGACAATGCAGTACTGAGAGCAACCGCCATCACAGAACAGCAGCAGTTGGATCAATTTCTTCCCTTATGACGCAGATTCCACAGCAATTCTAGCATAATCATTCTATAGACCAGTTATGGCTACAGATATTAAGAACTGTCAGTACGGAACATATTAATTCCACCGACAGAGTACTGCCGCCGTTGGATATATCACTTCTCTGATGATTGAGACTGTAGAGCAATTCAAGAATGATCAACCCACAGATCATACGTCGGTAGTTATAGTGACAAATGACAATACAGTACTGAGTGTAGTATTCAACACAATAGTATAGCCAGTGAACTAATATATTCGCTGGTCATCCAAGTTCGCCAGCAATTGTAGATCTATGAATGTACATAGCAACCTTTGTTGGAGTCATTGACATATGTCAATACAGTACAGTGTATAGTCATCAACAGAGCACTGTAGCCGTTTGATGAATCTGTTCACTGATGGCTTAAATTCTGTAGAAAATGTAATGACAAAATGTATGGACAAAAGACAGATCCTTTAGCGCTCGAGACGGTAACAATTCAAAACACGGTACTGAGTACAGTCAACACAACGCAGTACTGTAGTCGTTGGATTAACTTCTTCACTGATGATGCAAGTTCCACAGTAATTCCAGCATAGCCATTGTACGCATCAGTTATGTTCAGAGATATTCACAGTTGTCTGTACGGAGGATGGTACATGCACCAACAGGGTGCAGTTGCCTTTTGATTAACCCGTTCAGCAATGATCTGAGTTCTATAGCAATTCTAGAAAGACTGAGCAGGGATACATTAACACTCGAGATATTAACAACTGACAACACAGTTCTCAGAACAGCCATCATATCTGTGCGGTCACCGTTGGGTTACATTATTCACACTTATGTTCTACAGCAACTCTACATTGAAAGAATTCAGATCCATTTTCAATTGAGATATTACCAATTGGCATCACTGTACATTGTACAGCCATCATCACAGAAATGTAGCCGTTGTATTAATGTGTCCACTGGTGATGTAAATTCCAGAGCTTGTCTGGAGATATCGATGCATAGTACGGGTATAGCTGGAGATATTTGCAAATGATTCGGCGGTAAGTATTACAACAACCAACACGGCACTGCAGCCGTTGAATTAACATTTTCAATGATAACATTGATTCTATGGCCATTCTAGACTAACAGACGACAGATACGTTAGAGTTCGAGATAACATCAGATGAGATAACAGTACTGAGTGAAGCAATCAGCACAGTGCTGCAGTCGTTGGATTATTCTGTTCAATAAGGAATTGAATCCGCAGTTGTCGTGGAATAACCAATGCGTACAACATTAATGTCTAGAGACATTTGCAATTGGTAGTACGGTTCTTGTTACATACATCAACAGGGACTGTAGCAGTTTGGGTCATATGTCCAATCATGGTTTAGATTACATAGCAATTTTAGAATAATAAAAGACGGATCCATTACCGCTCGAGATATTAATAACTGACAACTGAGTACCAAGAACAATCATCATGACACTACCGTAGCCGTTGTATGAATCCGTTGAGTGATTATTCAAAATCCATAGCACTTATAGAGTAATCAATGTATACATCATATGTGGATAGAGATATTTACAATTCACAGTAAGATGGTTGGTACATCCAACAATATATCACTGTAGCCAGTGGCTTGTTCTGTTCAGTGATGGCTTGAATTCCACAGCAGTTCTAGAATAGTCAACATATAGTTTCGTCATGGCTAAAGATATTTCCAATTGACAGGACGATACTTAGTGGATCCATCAGGAGAGCGCTGCAACTGTTGCACAAACATGCACGAAGATGATTTACTTTCTATGCAAATTCTAGAATGACAGAAGGAGTGTCCGTCACAGCTCAAGATAATAACTGCTGCTATAACATTACTGCGGTCAGCCGTCATGACAGCACGGCTCCAGTTGCATTAATTTGGTCACTGACGGCTTAATTCCACAGTAGTTCTAGAACGATCTATGTTGACATCAGTTCCAGCTAGAGATATTTACATTCCCATTTGGGTAGCTGGTGCATACACAAATAGAACACAGTAGCTGCTGGTTTAGACATTTCAATGATGATTTAGATCCAAGTGTATTCCTGAGACAAGAGAGGACTGCCCCATTATCGCTCGAGACACTAACAATTGATGAAATAGTACTGAGTACAGCCGCCATCACCCACATTAGCCGTCGTACTAATTTGTTCACTGATAACTTTAGTTTAACAGCAATTCTAGGGTAACCAATGTATAGCACGGTTGTGGCTGTAGATATTTACAATTGCCAGTGCCGTTCAAGGCACATCTATCAAGTGAACAATGTAGGCGTTGTGTTGGTGTTATCAACCATAACTTAGAATCTATAGGAATACTAGAATGACAAAAGGCAGATACACAATCGCTCGAGCTATTAACAATTGCCATAACAGTGCTGAGTGCAGCCATCGCCACATTACTACAGCCGTTGGATTAATATGTTCAATGGTGACTTATATTCCACATTAGTTCTAGTACAATCAACGTATGCATCAGTTACGGTTAGAGACATTTACAGCTACCAGTAGGGAAATTGGTGCATCCGCCAGCAGGGCACTGAAACCATTGGATGAATCATTTAAGTGATGATTTAAATCCCACTGTAGTCCTAGAATGATCATTGCATGCGTCAGTCATGGCTAGATACATTTACAATTCCCAGAACGGTAGTTGTTACATCCATCAACAGAACACTGTAGCCGTCGGATTAAGCTGTTCAGTGATGATTTAAATTCTACAGCATTTCTAGTTTGACAAAGGACTGACCCACTATCCCTCGAAATATTAACAATTGACGAAAGAGTACCAAGTGCAGCCATGATCAGAGTAACTTAACCGTTGGTCTAATTTCTTCACAAATAAATCAATTTCAACAGCAGTTCTGGAATAATCGGTGTATCGTACGGTTATGCCTATAGATATTTACGTTACACAGTACGGCACATAGTGAATCAATCAACAGATCACAGTAGCAATAGAGAAAACCTGTTCAATAATGATGTAGATTCTATTGCAACTCCGGAATGACAAAAGATAGGTCCGTTATAGCTCGAGATATTAACATTTCCCATGACTGCGCTGAGTGCTGCCAACGTCACAGTGCTGCAGCCGTTAGTCTAATATTTTCTCTGATGATATTAATTCTTTTGCTATTCTAGAATGGGAAACGTCTGACGCACTATCGCTCCAGACACAAACGATTGACGAAATAGATTTGAGTACAGACTTCATCACAGTGCTTTAGCCGTTGGTCTAATTTGTTCACTGACATTCTAAGCTTAACAGCAACTCTAGTATAACCAATGCACAGTACGGTCATGTCTAGAGAAATTTGCATTTGACAGTACGGCACCCTGTACATCCACTAATAGACACTGCAACCATTCGATTAATCTGCTCAGTGATGATTTAAGTTCTCTTGTATCTCTAGTATGTCAAAGGACTGACTCATTATCACTCGATGCATTATCACCTGGGGAAAGGGTACTGAGTACTGCCATCATCACAGAACAGTAGCCAGTGGAATAATTTGCTCACTGACGATGTAAATTACGTAACAAGTCTAGAATAATCAGTGCAAAGTACGTTTAAGGCTAGAGATATTTATAATTGTCAGCACAACTCTTAGTACGTCCACCAACAGAGCTCTGTAGTCGTTTGTTTAAGTGTTCCGTGATTATTCGTGTTCCATTGTAATTCTAGACTGGCAAAAGACTGACACGTTATCGCTCTAGGCGTTAGCAACTGACGAAACAGTACTGAGTACAGCCATCATCACAATACTGCCGCCATTGAACTAACCTGTTCACTGACGATTTAATCGCCAAAGTAGCTCTAGAAAAATCCAAGTATACATCAGCGGTGGATACTGATATTTACAATTTCCTCCACAGTTGTTGATACATCCGCAGAAAAAGGACTATGGTCGTTGGAATAATTTGTTCAATGATGGCATAAATTCAAAGGAAAGTTTAGGGTGGTCAATATATATCACGGTAATGTCTAGGGACATTTACAATTGGCAGTAGGGCGGTTAGTACTTCTACCGGCAGAGCACTGTAGCATTTGGACTTATCTGTTCGATGATGATTCGTATTCTGTATCAATTCCCGAATTAAAAGAGGGAGCTCCGTTAAAGCTTCATGTGTTAACAACTGACAACTCAGTACTATGTACAGCCATCATCACAGTACAGTAGCCGTTGAATTAATCTGACAAGTGATGACTTAAATTCCACAGTAGTTCTGGAATAGTCAATGCATACGCCAGATAAGACTAGAAATACTTACAATTCTATTTACGGTAGTTGGTACACCCACCAATAGAGCACTGTATCCGCTGGATTGGTCTGTATAGTGATGGCTTATATACCACAGAGGTTCTATAGTATCCTATGTGTACACCACATATGCCTAGATATACTAACAATTTGCTGTACGGTGGTTGGTACGTCCACTAATAGTGTACTGCAGAAGTTGGATTTATCAGTTCACTGACTTCTTAGATTCCGAACTAAGTCTATGGTAACCTATGTAGAGTACGTTTGTCGCTGGAGATATTTACAGTTGACAGTACGGCTCTTAGTACATATATCAACAGGGAACTGTAGCAGAAGGATTGACCAATTCAATTATGATGTACATCCTAAAGAAATTCTGGGATGACAAACGACATATAGATTAACGCTCGTGGTACTAACAACTGACAACACAGTACTATGTACAGCCATCATGACACAACAGTAGCCGCTGGATCAATTTTCTCACTGATAATTTAAATTTTGCAGCAATTCTGGAATAATCAGTATATGGTATGGTTATGGATAGAGAAATTTACAAATGATAGAACGGTAATTAGTACATCCATCATCAGTATACTGTAACCGTTAGATTAACCTGCTTAATGTTGATTTACATTCTGTCGCAATTCTTGAATTTCACAAGAATTATCCGTAACTGCTCGAGACATTAACAATTTACATAACAGTACTGCGTACAGCCATCATCACAGTACTTTAGCCGATGGATCAATTTCTTCACTGATAACTTAAATTTAGAAGCAATTCTAGGGTAATGAATACATTTTACGGTTATGGCTAGAGATATTTACAACTGACAGTACGGTACTTAGCACATCCAGCTATAGATCACTTTCGCCGTTGAATTAACATGTTCAATTATGATTTAGATTCTATTGCTATTCTAGCGTAACAAACTACTGACCCACTATCGCTCGAGACGTCACAATTGACGAAACAGTACGGGAAACTGCTAGAATAATTGGGATACTGGTAATTCGAATTTGACAGCGATACTCGAATAAGCAGCATATAATACGGATGTGCCTAGAGATATTTGCAATTGATAGCACGTCTCCGAGTACATCCAACAGTAGAGGAATTTAGCCGTTAAATTTACCTGCTCAGCGATGTCTTCAGTTCCTTTGGGATTCTAAAGTGGCAAAGGACTGAACCGTTTTCGCACGAGAGGATAACAATTGACGCAACAGTACTGTGTGCAAAATACCTCAGCCGGTGGACTAATTTTTTCACTGGTAACTTAAGTTTAACTGCAATTCTAGAATGATCAATACATTGAACGGATATGGCTACAGATATTTACAAATGAAAGTATGGTACTTACTACATCCATCAATAGTGCACAAAAGCAGTTTGATTAACCTGTTCAATATTGAATTATATAACACCAGAGTTCTAGAGCATCCAATGTATACACCATATATGGCTTGATATATTAACAATTCCCAGTACGGTAGTTGGTACGTCCACCATCAGATCACTGTAAAAGTCCCATTAAGCTGTTCAGTTATGATATGAATTATATTGCAAATGTATAATGACAGAACACTGACCCATTACGTCTCGAAATATTAGCAATTGACGAAACAGTTCTGGGTACAGCCATGATCACACTACTTTAACAGTTGGACTAATTTGTTCACTGATAAATTAACTTTAACATCAATTCTGCGGTAATCAATGTATTTTACTGTTATGGCTACAGATATTTACAATTGACATTACGGTTCTTGGTACTTCCATCAACTGTGCCCTGTATCCGTTGAATAAATAATTCTACGATGCTAAAGTACTGGCTCATAATCGCTCGAGGCATTAACATTTGACGAAACAGTTCTGAGTACAGCTATCATCACTGAACTTGAGCCGCTAGAATAATTTTTTCACTAATGATGTAAATTGCAGTACAAGTCTAGAATAGCCAATGTATAGTACGATTATGGCTAGAGATATTTATATTTGTAAGTACATTTCTTAGTACATCCGTCAACAGAGCACTGCAGCCGTTGGATTGATCTGTTCAAGGATGATTTATACTCTATGGCAATTCGAGAATGACAAAAAGCGTACCCATTATCTCTCGAGATATCAGCAATTGACGGAGAAGTACTGAGTACAGCTATAGTCACAGTTATTTTACAGTAGGACTAATTTGTTCACATTTAATGTAAGTTTAACCGCAATTCTAGAGTAATCAATGCATAGCACGGTTATGGCTACAGCTATTTTCACTTGAGAGTACGGTATTTAATACATCCATCAACGGTGCGCGGTAGCCGTTGAATTAACCAGTTCAATGATGATGTATATTTCATGCAAATCCTCGAATGACAAAGGACGGATCCGTTATAGCTTGAGACACTAACATTTGACAAAACAGTACTGAGTACAGCCATCACCACAGTACTGCAGGCGCCGCACTAATCAATTCTCTTATGACATAAATTCCGCGGCGGTAATAGAATAATGAATGTGTACATCGGTTATGGGTAGAGATATTTACAATTCCCTGTGCTGTATTTGGTGTATACACCTATCGAGCAATGCAGCCGCTGGACTAATCTCTTCAGCGATGACGTAAGCTTCACAGGTGTTCCTGAATAACCAATGTATACATCAGTTATGGCTAAAAATATTTAGCATTCCCATTACAGCAGTTGGTAAATCCACCGGCACAGCAATGTAGCCGTTAGATTAAGCAGCGCAGTGATGATATTTATTCTTTTGCAACTCCGGGATGAGAAACGGATGACCAATTATCGCTCGAGACATGACAATTTACGAATCAGTAATGAGTACATTCATCACCACAATAATTTAGCCGGTTGACTAACCAGCATACTGGAGATTTAAATTTAATTGCAATTCTGCATTAGTCAATGTATAGTACGGTTATGTCTAGATTCATTCGGAATTGAGAGTACGGTTCTCTGTACATCCATCAATAGAGCACTGTAGCCGGTGGATTAATCTCATCAATGATGATTTATGTTCCTTGCAGTTCTGTCGAGGAAAAGTGCTGGCACGTCAACGCTCGAGATATTTACAACTGACGAAACCTTACTGAACACGGCCATTGTCACAGTACCTCAGCCTTTGAAATAACTGTTTCACTGATAGGTTATGTTTAACAGCGATTCTGGAGTAATTAATGTATAATACGGTTATGGCCTCAGATATCTACAATTCACAGTACGGTACTTAATACATCCATGAACGTAGCAATGGATCCGTTTTATTAACCTGTTCATTGATTATGTTTTATACCGTAGCAATTCTAGAATGGCAAAGGGCAGACACATTATCGCTCGACACATTAACTATTGACGAAGCATTACTGAGTGGAACCATAATCGCAGAAATGTAGCCGCTGGTATAAAATGATCACTGATTATGTAAATTACAGGAACAGTCTAGAGTAATGAACTTATAGCTCAGCTACGGCTGAAGATATTTATAATTGTGAGTGCAGTTCCTAGTTCACAACAATAGAGCACTGCAGCCGTTGGATTAGTCTGATCAGTGATGATTTATATACCAAAGTATTTCTAGAATAATCAATGTGTACATCAGTTATGGATAGATACATCTAGAACTCCCAGTACGGTAGCTGGTACATCATCAAATAGAACACTGTAGCCGTTGAATTAAGATGTTCAGTGGTGAGTTAAATTCTATTGCAATTCTTGAATGACAAAAGACTGACCCATTAGTACCCGAAATAAGAACAATTGGCGAAACAGTACTGAGCACGGCCATGACCACGGTACCGTAAACGTTGGACTAATTTGTACTATGATAATCTAGCTTTAAGAGCTATTCTAGAATAATCAATGCATGGTACGTTTATGGCTACAGATATTCACATTTGACAGTACGGTACTTAGTGTATCCATAAAATAGAGCACTCTAGCCGTTGAAAGTGTCTGTTCATTTATGACCTAGGTTCTATTGGAACTCTATCATGACAAAAGACATATCCGTAACTGCTGGGACTGTTTACAACTGCCATAACGGCACTAAATACGGCCGTCATTATAGTACCGCAGTCGTTGCATTAATCTGTTCTCTGGTGGTATGAATACTGCTGCAACTCTAGAATGGCAAAGGAATGAGCCACCATATATCGAAATATTACGAATTGGCGAAACGGTACTGAGTAAAGCCATCATCACTTTGCTTTAGGCGTTGGACTAATTTGATCACTGACAATTTAAGATTAACAGCAATACTTGAATTATAAGTATATATTGCGGCTTTGGCTACAGATATTTACAATTGAGAGTACGGTAATAAGTAGATCCACCAACGGAGCACTATAGCCGATGAATTTACCTGTTCGATGATGATGTATATTCCATAGCAATTCTAGAATGACTGAAGACAAATCCGTTATATTTGGACACATTAGCAATTGACTTAGCAGTGCTATGTACGGGGATCATCGCATAACTGAAACCGTTGGATTAATTTGATCACTTACGATTTATATTCCGCAGTAGTTCTAGAATAACCATTATGTGCATCAGTTAGAGATAAAGATATTTGCAGCTCCAAGTACGGTAGTTGGGACGTCCTCCAATACAGCACAGTAACCATTGAACTAATTTTATCAGTGACGACTTAAATTCCACGAAATTTCTAGAATAGCCAATGTATACATCAGATAGGCCTAGAGGTATTTACAATTCCCAGTACTGTAGTGTGTACATCCACCAGCAGAGCATTGTAGTCATTGAATTAATCTGTTCATTGTTGTTTTATATGCAATTGCAATTATAGATTGACAAAGGACTAGGCCGTTATCGCTCGAGACATTATCAATTGACGAAACACTACTGAGTACAACCACTATCACAGAACTTAAACCGCTGGAATAATTTGTTCTATGCAAAATTAAGTTTAACGGAAATTCTAGAATAATCAGTGTATAGTACGGATATGGCTAGGAACATTTAAAATTAACAGCGGGGTACCCGGTACTTCCAACAGCAGAGCACTCTAGCCGTTGGTTGGACCTGTACACTGATGATTACGATTCCACAGCAATTTTAGAATGATAAAAGGTTGATCCGCTGTAGCTCGAGGTACTCACAATTGACATAACAGTAGTGAGTACAGCCATCAAGACAGTGGTACCATCGTGGGATTAGTCTATTCATTGATGATTCAAATTCCACATTGTTTCTAGAATAACCAATACGTATGGCAAGAGATATTAACAATTCGCAGTGCGCTGGCTGGTTCATCCGCCAATAGATTCCTGCAGCCGTTTGATTAACCTGTTGAATGATCATTACGATTCAATGGCAATTCTAGAATGACAAAAGAGTGATCCGTTTTAGCTCGTGATATTAACAATTGACATAAGAGTACTGAGTACAGCTGTCATCACAGTACTATAGCCGTTGGACTAATTTCCTTACTGATAAATTAAATTTAGCAGCAACTCCAGAATAATCAATACATATTACGGTTACGTCTAGAAGTATTCTCAACTGTCAGTTCGTTACATATTACGTCCATTACCGGGTACTGAAGCTGTTGGATTGATCTGTCCATTGACGATTTAGATTACATATCATTGATAGAATGACAAATGTCAGATCCATCACCGTTGGAGATGCTATCAGATGACAAAAGATTACAATGTACAGCCATCACCATATTGCTGCAAACGTTGTATTAGTCTTTTCACTGATAACTTAAGTTCTACAGTGGTTCTAGAACAATCTATGTATATATCGGTTACGGCAATTGATATTTACAATAACCAGTACTGTAGACGCTACATCCTCCGACAAATTACTCTAGCCGCTGGTTTAATATGTTCAGTGATGGTTTATATTCCGAAGCATGTTAAGGCTATTCGATGTAGAGTACGGTTATGGCTAGGGATATTAGCAATTTTCAGTACGGTTCTTAGTGCATGTATTAACAGAGCGCTGCAGCCATTTAATTTGCCTGTTCAGAGATGTCCTATATTCTACTGCAATTATAGATTGGAAAAGGACTAAGCCATTATCGCTCGTGACATTAACAATTGTCGAGACTGTAATGAGTACAGGCGCCATAACAGCATTTTAGCCGTTGGAATAACTTGCCCGCTGATAATTTAAACTTAACAGTTTTTCTAGAATAATCAATGTATACTACGGATATGGCTCGGGCTATTTATAATTCAAAGTACAGAAGTTTGTACATAGATAGGTAGAGCACTGAACCCGTTGTCATGATCTTTCCATTCATGACTTACATTGTACAGTAGTCCTAGAATGACCAATGTATACATCAGTTATGGCTAGAGATACTAGCGATTCACAGCACGGCAGTTGGTATATTAGCCAAGAGAGCACTGCAGCCTTTGTATTAGCCTGTTCAATGATGATGTAGTTACTGTGACAGTTATGGATTGACAAAAGGCAGATCCGTCGTATCTCGTGATATTAGCAATTGACAACAGAGCACTGCGTACAGCTGTCGTGCCAGTTGTGCAGCAGTTATAATAATTTGTGCACTGATCAGTTGAATACCACAGCAAATCTAGAATAATCAATGTATAGAACTGGTATGTCTAGAGATATTTGCACTTGACAGAACTGTACTTATTACATCCGCCAACAAATCACTGTAGCTATTGAATTAATCTGTTCAATGAAGATTCAGTTTCTGTAGCAACTCTAGAAAAGCAAAAGGCAGTTCTGTTATAGCACAAGACATCAGCAATAGACGAAACAGTACTGAGTACATCCATCATGACAGCACTTTTGCAATTGGACTAACTACACAACCCATGATTTAAGTTTGACAGCAATTCTACAATAATCAATGCATAGTACGGTCATGACTAAAGATATTTACAATTGAAAATACCGTACTCGATAGATGCATCAACAGAGCACTGTACCCGTTGAACAAAACTATCAATGATATGTATATTCTGTAGCGATTCTAGAAAGACAAAAGACTGATACGTCATAGTCGAGATATTAACAAATTACATGACAGTACTGAGTACAGCCATCACCACATTAATGCAGTCGTTGGATTAATCTACTCACTCATGCTCTAAATTCCACAGTTGCTCCAAGATAACCAATGTATACATCAGTTATGGGTGAGGATGGATACAATTCAGAGTACGGCAGTCGGTGCAATCACCAATAGAGCACTGCCGCAGATGTGTCATCTGTTCAGTGACGATTTGAATACCTCGGTAGTTCTAGAATTGTCAATGTATTAATCGCATGTGGCTAAGGATGTTAACAAACCCTAGGACAGTCGTTGGTAAATTCACCAATGGAGCACTGTAGTCATTGGATTAATATGTTGAGTGATTATTTAAATTCCATTGTAATTCCAGAATGACAGAGGACATGCCCATTAACTGCCGGGACACTCACAATTGATGAAGCAGTACCGAGTACATCCACCATTACAGAACTTTAGCCGTTCGAATGACCTGTTCACAAAGAAATTGAGTTTAACAGGAATCCTAGAATATTCAATGCATTGTACGTTTGTGGCTAGAGACATTTGCAATTGACAGCAGGGTACTATGTACAAGCATCAACAGGGCACTAACGCAGTTGAATTGACATGTTCATTGATGATGTATGTTCTATAGCAATTCAAGAATGATAAAAGACACTTCCGTTACAGCACGAGATATTAACATCTAACATAAGAGTACTGGGTACAGCCATCATCACAATACTGCAGCCGCTGGATTAGAATCTGCAGTGATGATCTGTGTTCCACAGTAGCACTAGAATTTCCAATGTATGCAACAGTTGTGGCTAGAGGTATTTACAACTCCCAGCACGGTGGTTGGCACATCCACTAAGAGAGCACTGCAGCCCGTGGATTAATCTGTTCTGCAATGACATATCTTGTATTGCAATTCTTGAAGGAGGAATATCTGACCCTTTATCGCCCAAGACATTGACAATTCCGGAAACGCTACTAAGGACAGCAATCACCACAGTACTTCATGCGATGTACTAATTTGTCCACGGATGACTTATACTCTACTGCAGTTCAAGAATGGTCAATGCACACATCAGCTGTACCTAGAGATATTTACAACTCCCAGTAGGGTGGTCGGTGCGTCCACCAATAGAGCACTGTAGTCGTTGGACTAATTTGTCCAATGATGATGTAAATTCCATTGCAGTTCTAGAATGAAGAATGGCTTACCCATTACCGTTCGAGGCATTTACGATTGCCCAAACAGTACCCTGTACAGCCATCATCTCAATTATGTAGCCGCTGGACAAATATGTTCACTGATTATGTGCATTAAAACGCAAGTCTAGAAAAACCAATGCATAGTTCGGTTATGGCTGGAGATATTTACATATATAAGTACGGTTCATAGAACATCCATCAACAAAGCTACGTAGCCGTTAGGTTGACCTGTTCAATTACGATTTATATTCTATAGCAGATATAAAATGACAAACGAAGGAATCATTGCTTTTCGAGATACTAACTACAAACGGCACAGTACTACGAACAGCCATGATCACAGTACTGTAGCCGTTGGATGGATTTCTCCACTGATTACACAAATTCCACTGTAATGTTCGAATTATCAATGTATTCATCAGTTGTAACTAAAGGCGTTTACAATTCCTAGTGTCGCAGTTGGTGCATCCACCAACAGAGCACAGTTGTTGTTGGATTAACCTGTTCAGTGATGACTTAAGTTGCAAAGCATGCCTATGGTAACCATTGTTTGGACCGGATATGGCTAGAAATATTTACAATAGAGAGTACAGTTCTTTGCATATTCATCAAGATCGCACCGTAGCCGTCGGATTGATATGTTCAGTGAAGATATATCATCTATTGCAATTCTACAGCGACAATGGCCTAAGCCTTTATCGCACGAGACGTTAACAATTGGCGGGAAAGTACTGAGAATAGGCATCATCACACTACTCCAGATTTCGGACAAATTTGCTCACTGATGACTTTAATTCTAAAGGTAGCTATGGAATAATCAATGTGTGCATGAGTTTATGCAGGAGATATTTAAAATTCCCGGTACGGAAGTTGGTGCATCCAGCAAGAGAGCACTGTAGCTGCTGGTTTAGTCGACTAAGTGATAATTTGAATTCCACGGTAGTTCTAGAATAATCAATGTGTACCTCAGCTATGTCTAGAGATGTTCACAATTCCCAGTACGGTATCAGGTATATCGACAAATAGAGCACTGTAGCAGTTGGAATAATACCCTCAGTGGTGAGATAAATTCTATTGCCACAATATATTGGCAGAGGACTATACATTTATCGCTCTAGAAATTAAAAAGTGATGACAGAGTAATGGGTACAGCCATAATCACTGTACTGTAGCCGTTGTATGGAGTTCTTCTCTGATGATGTAATTTCCAAAGCAAGTCTAAGGTAATCGATGTATAGCACGGTTATGTCTAGAGATATTTAAAAATGACTACTACGTACAACCACCAACAGAGAACTGTGTCCGTTGTATATACCTGCTCAATACCGATCTAGTTTGTATAGCAATTATGGAATGGTAAGAAAGAAATGCGATGTAGCTGGTGGTATTGGTAATTGACATTTCAGTACTGAGTACATGCATCACCACAGTGCTGCAGCCCTTGAATTAATCTGTTCACTGATGATTCATATACCACAGAAGTCCTGAAATAATCTATGTAAACATCAGGTATGGCAACTGATATTTAATGTACCTAGTACGGTAGATGGTACATCCACAAATTGAGCACTGTTACCATTGGGGTAATATGCACAATAACGGTTTAGGTTCCAAATCTAGTCGAAGGTAGTCGATGTAGAGTTTGGTCACATCATGAGAAATTTGCAATTTAAAGTATGATTCTTGGTACATCCATCAACAGAGCACTGTAAACGTTGGATTAGCCTGTTCAGTGATGACCTAAATTCCACAGTCGTTCTATATTAATCAATCTACACGTCAGTTATGGCAGGAGATATTTATAATATCCGGCACGGTAGTTGACGCATCCACCAATTGAGCACTCTAGCCGTTGGAGAAATTTGATCACTGATGGTGTAAGTTCCAACGCAAGTCTTCACTAATCGATGTATTGGACGGTTATGGCAAGAGATATTTCCCCTTGACAGTACGGTTCTCAGCACGTCAAACCAACGGAGCATAGTGGACGTTGGATTGATCTGCTCCATGTTGTATTAGTTTCTATTGCAATCGTAGAATGAAAAAGGACTGACGCATTGTCCCTCGAGATGATAACAATTGTCGGAAAAGTACTGTGTACAGGCGTCATCACAGCACAGTAGCCGTTGCACCATTTTGAGCACTGCTGACGTAAATTCCAAGGCTAGTCCACAGTAATCAGTGTACAGTACGGTTATGACAGGAAATATTCACAATTTCCAATGCGGTAGGTGTTACGCCTTTCAACAGGGCACGGTAGCCGCTGGATTAACCTGTTCAATGGTTACTTAGATTGCATAGCACTTCTAGAATGACAAAAGACGGATCCGTTATATCTCGTGACTTTATCAATTGACAAAACAGTACTGAGTACTGCCAGCAGCACAGTGCTGCAGCGGTTTGATTTATCTGTTTACTGATGATTTAAATTCCGTAGTAGTGCTAGAATAACCACGGGATACTTTGGATTAATCTATTCAGTGTTGATTTATATCCTATTGCAACTCTAGAATGACAAAGGACTGACGCATTATCGATCTAGATATTAACAATTGACGAAACAGTACTAAGTACAGCGATTAGCACAGCGCTGCAGTCGTTGATGTAATCTGTTCGCCAATGTTGAGTAATCCTCAATAGCTCTGGAGTTATCAATGTATACTTCAGCTATGGATAGAGATATCTACAATTCCCAGTACGGTTGTCGGTACATTCACCAATAGAGCACAGTTACAGTTGGATTAATCTGTTTATCGATGACCTATATACTATTGCATTACTAGAAAGGCAAAGGGCGGGCTCATTGTCGCTCAATAAATTAACAATTGACACCACAGTACTGAGTGCGACCATAATTACAATACTGTATTCGTTGGATTATTTTGCTTGCTGATACCTAATTCCACTGTAATTCTGGAACAATCAATGTATAGTAAGCTTATGGCCAGAGATATTTGCAATTGACATAACGATACTCAGTAGCTCCACCAGCAGTTCGCTGCAGCCGTTTGATTAGCATGTACAACGATGACTATATTATGTAGCAATTCTAGAATCACAAATTACATATCCATTACATCGTCTGGCCTTAGCAATTGACATAGCAGGTCTGAGTACGGCCATCATCACTGTATCGCAGCCATTTGATATTTTGTTAATTCATGATACGAATTCCGATGTAATTCTCGAATAACCTATATATAGTACGGTTATGCTTAGTGATATTTACAATTAGCAGTACGTTACATAGTACATATACCATCAATGCACATTTGAAGTGGGATTAACCTGTACACTGATGATCCACATTCTACAGCAATTCTAGATTGAAGACAACAGGTCCATTTTCCCTCTAGATATAGGTAAATGACAACACATTACTGAGTACACCCATCGTCACAGAACCGTAGCGGTTGCAATACTTTGATCGATGGTGATGAATATCCCAAATCAACTCCAGAATAATCAATGCATGGTACGGATATGCCTAGAGATATTTACAATCGACAGTATAGTTCGTATTACATATACCAACAGAGCTCTCTATAAGTTGCATTAACCTGTGCAATGAGGATCTATATATCATAGCAATTATAGAAGGACAAATGACAGGTCCATTATCCCTCCAGGTATTAACAACTAAAAACGCGGTACCGAGTGCAGCCATCACCACAGCCCTTTAGCGGTTTGCATAATTCGTTCATTGAAGGTCTAAAGGTCTAATTCCAACGAATTTCTGGAGTAATCAATGCATAGTACGGGTGCGTCTGGAGATATTTTCAGTTGGCAGTACGGTGGTTAGTACATCCACCAGCATAGAACTGTAGCCGTTGGTTTAATCTGTTCACTGGTGATTTACCATGTAGCAATACTAGAGTGATCAATGGATACACAGAATATCGTTATTAGTATTGACAGTTTTCTATACAGTACTGAGTGTAGCTGTCTACACAACACTATATCCATTGAAATAATCTCTTCACTGATAATACAAGTTCTGCAGCAATTGTAGAATGACCAATGGATAGAGATATTGCAGCTGGAGACATTGTCATATATCCAGAAAGTACTGAGCGTAGCAAGCACCACAGCACTGTAATCGTTTGATTAACCAGGTCACTGATGATTTAAATAATATAGCAATTCTAGAATGACAGGTGGCAGATGCAATTCCGCTCGAGATATTACCAGTTGAGGACACAGCACAGTACAATAATTATCGCTGTACCGTATTCATTGAATTATGTTGTCCGTTGATGATATACACCACACTGTGGTTCTGGAAAAATCAATGTGTAGTACGCTTTTGGCAAGTTATATTTGCAGTCGACATAATGGTACCCAGTATCTCCAACAGCAGAGCGTTGCAGCCGTTGTATTAACCTGTCCTATGATGACTTAGATTACGTAGCAGTACTAGAATAACAAATTGTAGATCCATCATCCCTCGAGATATAAGCAATTGACAATACAGTACTGAGCAGCGCCATCATCAGGGCACAGTAGCAAATGGACCATTTTGTTCACTGATGATGTGAATTCCAAGGCAATCCCGAAATAATAAATGTATAGTACGGTGATGGCTGGAGATATTTATAATTGACATTACGGCACTTAATTCATCCAATAGCAGAGCACTGCAGCCGTTGTATTAACCCCATCAAAGGTGATTTGGGTTCTGTACAATTCTAGAATGATAAATTACAGGTCAATTCAATCGCCAGGCCTTCACATTTGAAATGACCGTGCTGAGTACAGTCACAGCCATAGTAACACATTAATTTGTCCGCTGATGATTTATACTGCACAGGAATTCTAGAATAACCAATCTATGGTACGGGTATGTCTAGAGATATTAATAAGTGGCAGTACGGTACTGAGTACATCATCCAACAGATTACTGTAGCCGTTGGATTAATCTGATCACAGATAGTTTATATTCCATAGCAACTCTAGGTTAGCAAAAGACAGATCCATTACCGCTCGAGGAGTTAACAGTTAACGAAACAGTGCAAAGTACAGCCATCATAACAGTACTGCAGCCGTCAGATTAATTGGTTCACTGATGACAAATTTCAAAGCAATTCTATAGTAGTCATCATATTCAACAGTTATGGCTGGAGATATTTTCAACTCCCACTACGGTGGTTTGTACATACACCAATAGAGCACTATATCCGTCAGATAATTTGTTCAGATATGATATAAATTCTAATGCAATTCTAGAATGGCAAAGTACTGACCCATCATCGCACGGGATATTAACATTTGACGATATATTAATAAATACTGCAACCACCACAATGCTTTAGCCGCTGGACTAGTTTGTTCACTGATAAATTAATTCCTATCAGCAATTCTAGAGTAATTAACATATATTACGTTTGTGGCTAGAGATATTTACAATTGAGAGCTCCGTGTTTAGTACATCCATAACCGGAGCACTGCTGCCATTGGATTACAGACAGATCGATTATAGCTCGTGGTATGAACAATTGACACAAGAGTACCGTGTACAGACAACACCACTTTACTGCATCCTTTTTTATATTATCCTGTTCACTGATGATATAAATACTTTTGCAATCCTAGAATGACAAGGGGCTGACCCATTATCGCTCGAGACATTAACAATTGACGAAAGAGTATTGGGTACGGCCATCATCACAGTGTTTTATCCGTTGGAATAATTTCTTCAGATAACTTAATTTTAACAGCATTTCTAGAATAATCGATTTATGGTTCTGTTATGGCCACAGATATTTGCAATTGACTTTGCGTTACTTAGTACATGCATCAGCGGCGGACAGTAGCCATTGAATTAGCCTGTTTATTAATGATGATTGATTCTGTGACCATTCTAGAATGACAAAAGGCAGATCCATTACCGCAAGCCACATCACCGTCTATCAAAACAAAACCGAGTGCAGGCATCATAACAGTACCGTAGCCGTTGGACTCATTTGTGCACTGATTATTAATGATCGATACCAACTCTGTAATAATGCATTTATAGATCTGTTATGTATAGAGATAATTACAATAGACAGTACTCTACTAGGAACTTCTACCAATCGAGCACTGTAGCCGATGGATTATTCTGTTCAATGATGATTCAGCTACGGAGAAATTCTGGAACAATCGAACGATAGATCATATATCGTTAGGGATATTGACGAATGACAATACAGTACTGAGTGTAGCCATTTGCACATTGTACTAGCCTTTGCATTAGTCTGTTCGCTGATAATCTAACTAGGTCAGAAATTGTAGAATTATCAACTGATAGAGCAGTTTTCCGTGGTGGCATTGACATATGTCAAAACATTACTTAGTGCAACCATCATTACAGTCGTGCATCTGTTGTTTCAGTTTGTCCATTGATAGGTTAAATTTCACACCAATTCGAGCATAATCATCGTATGGATAAATTGTGGCCAGTGATATTTATAATTGGAATTGCGGTGTCTAGTACATCCACCAACGGAGGATTGTAGTGGTTGGATAAACATATACATCGATGATTTAAGTTCCACAGCAAATATAGAGTAATAAACGTACAGTACGGCAATTGCTTGAGATATTTGAATTTGACAGAATTGTGTAGCCATCTACACATTACTCTAGCCATTGAATTAACCTGTTCTCTCATCATACGAGTTATGCTGTCATTGTAGAATGTTCAATGGTTTGGGCAATTGTCCCTTGAGACATAGATGTATGTGAAAATAGTAACGACAACAGCCGCCTTAACGGTACGGTAGCCGTTGTAATAATTTGATCACTGGACGCTTAAATTATACCGCAAATCTGGTATAATCGAGGTATAGGTTAGTTGCGCCTCGAGATGTTTGAAATTGGGTGTACGGTGCTTGATACGTCCACCAACAGAGCACTGTAGCCATTGGACAAATGTGATCGGTGATGTAAATGCAACAGCAGTTTTTGAATGACGAAAGTCAGACCCACTATCGCTCGGGATATTAGCAACTGACAACAAAGTACTGAGTATAGTCAGCATCACAGTACTGAAGCAGTCGGATTAACTTGACAACTGATGATTTACGTTGCACAGCAACGCCAGGTTAGCCAATGTATAGATGTGTTATGGCTAGAGATATTTACAATTCGCAGGGCGGTACTTACTGCAACCACCAACAGAATACATTTGCCGTTGGATTAATTTGTTCAGTGATGATGTTAGTTCTATAGCCATTCCAGAATGACAATAGATATATGCATTACATCACGAGAAGTTAGCAATTGGCAGCAGAGTACGGCGTACAGCCATCGTGACTGTTGCTTAGCAGTTGTTCTAATTTGTGCACTGATAGCTTGAATTGCGCAGAAATCCTTGAATCATCAAGTACGGTTGTAGCAAGAGATTTCTCCAATTGACTGTACGGTTCGTATTTCATGCACCAACATAGCACTGCAGCTGTTGGATTGATATGGTCACTGACGACTTATATTCCGCAGTATTTCTTGAATATTCTGTGCATGCACCAGTTATAACGAGAGATATTTGCGGATCCCTGTACGGTTTCTGTTACATCGACCAACGGATCACTGTCACCGTTCGGTTAATAGTTTCAGTGATGATTTAGTTGTTAGCGCAATTCTGGAATAACAAGGGACTGGCCCATTATCAATCCAGACATTAACAGTTGACGAAAGAGTAATGACTTCAGCCATCATCAGAGTACCATATAATTTGGAATAATTGGTTCACTGATAATATAGCTTTAACAGCAACTTTAGAATAACCAATGTATAGTAAGTCTATGGTTATAGATATTTACAGTTGTGTGTGGGGCACTTAGCATATCGGCCAACAAAGCACTGTAACCGTTGAATTAACCTCCTCAATGATGATGTAGCTTCTATAGCATCCCTAGTGTGACAAAAGACATATCCATTATAGCTTGAGATAATGACAATTGGCGTAAAAGTACCGAGACCAGCCATCATAACAGTACTATAGCAGTTGTATTGACCTATTGAGTCATGATTTAAATTCCACTTCAGTTCTAGAGTAACCGATGATCTAATTCGCTATAGCTAGGGATATTAGTAACTTTCGGAACGGAAATCGGCACATCCGCCAATAGAGCACTGCAGCCGTTGAACTAACCTATTCAATTATGAATTAGATACTTCAGCAAATCTAGAATGACGAAAGACAAATCTAATCTAAAAAAATAGATAAATCTAAGTTTTTCAGCAATTGTAGAATGATAAATGGAGAGAGCAACTGTTTCTGGAGACATTGACATGTGTCGAAATAGTACTCAATACAAATATCATTACAGTCCTGCAGCCATTTGATTGATTTCTTCCCCGACGACTTATATCCCTCAGCAGCTCTAGAATAAAAATGTATGGATCAGCTATAGTTAGACATAGTTACAATTGTCAGCACGATACTTGGTGCATCTACGTACGGAGCGCTGTAGACGTTGGATTAATCTATTCCCTGGTGTTTTAACCGCTACAGTATTTCCAGAATGATCATCGGAAACACCAGATATCTTTGGAGTTATTGAAAGATGACAAAACATTTCTAAGTGCAGCCGTCTACACAATATTGTAGCGGTTCAAATAATCAGTTCGTCGAGCATATAAGTTCTTCAGCAATTGTAGACGGATCAGTGGATACAGCAATTGTCGCTGAAGGCATTGACTCATGTCCAATCAGTTATGTGCACAGACATCGTTACCCCAATGTAGTTATATGATTGATTTGATCTCTGGTGATTTATGTTGCACAGTCCTTCTAGAGTTAACAATGTGTAGCTCAGTTACGTCTATAGAAATTTTTAATTGGCAGTACGGTGCACTGTACGTGCAGCAACAGTGCACTGTAGCCGGTGGATTCATTTTTTCAGTGAGGACTTGAACTCCACACCAGTGCCAGAAATATCAATGTATATGTCAATTACGGCTATAGGTATTTGCAATTGCAAGTGCGGTACTTGGCACATCCACCATCAGAGCAGTTTAGCCATTCGATCAATCGGTTCATTGATACTAATTCTGTAGCAATTGTGGAATGACGGTAGGCATACCCATTACAGATTTTAGCCATTGACGGAGCAGTATTCAGTACAGCAATTATGACGGTTGTGTAGCAGTTGTGTTAATTTGTCCACTGATGACATGAATTCTACAGCAGCTCCTGAATAATCAATCCAAAGAGCGTGTATGAGTAGAAACATTTTCAATTAAGGGCACGGTACTCAGGACGGTCTTCAACAGAACACTGTTACAGATGGATTATTCTTTGAACAATGATATAATTTCTATAGCATTTGTAGTGTGTCCAATCACCGATCCATTGTTGCTCATGAAGTTAAGTATTTACAACACATTACAGAGTGAAAACATCTTCGCAGCACTGTGGCCGTGGTATTAATCTGTCCACTGGCGATGAATGCTCCGCAGCAACCCCAGAACAATCAGTTTATGTTACAGGTGTATCTAGAGACATATACAATTGATAGTACGGTACTTAGTACATCAACCACAGAAGCACTGTAGCCGTTGTAATATTCTGATCACTGATGACTTAAATTCAGTAGAAATACAAGAATGACAAATGTTATAACCATTATTGGTCGATATATTAGCAAATGACGAAACAGTAGTGAATGCGATGCACTAACATCCTCACTGTTTATTTGTATTCGATAGCAGGTCTAGAAAGGTCTATCTATGTATCATATGCAGGTATTTGCTTTGTCCAATGTCAAGACAGTCGAGAGTGTTGCAATCTGCCCCATACTATAGCCACTGAAATAATCTACTCGCTGAACATCCAAATTCTTCAGCAATTGTAGAATCATAAAACGAAGGAGCATTTCTAGTCGGAGATATTGACATATGTCAATACAGCACAAAGTATAGTCATCAACGGTGCACTGTAGCCGATTGATTAATCAGGACACTGACGTTCCAAATTCTAATCCAATTCAGCAATAACCAATGTGAAGGACAGGTGTGTCTACAGATATATGCAACTGGCATTACGGTATGTAGTACACCCTCCGACAGAGCCGTGTACCTGTTTGATCAATACCATCACAGATGATTTAATTTCCATAGCAATTATAGTAGAATTTATGGATTCGTCATGTGAAAGTTGTGAAATTGACAAATGGCAATACTGTACTGAGTGCAGCCATCTATACAATAACATGTTAATTGAAGTAATCTGTTCGTCGATCATCTGTGTCCTTAGCAATTATAGAATCATCATGGGCTAGAGCAATTGACGCTGGAGACATTGAAATTTGCCTATACAGTACGGAGTAAAGCCGTCAAAAGAGCACTTTCTCAGCTTGGTGAAGATGGTCACTCATGATTTAAATTCTATGGAAATTCTGGAGTGGCAAAATACTGTTGTATTATGGCGTGAGAAATTAGGAATTGGCTGCTCGCTACTGAGTGCAGATATAATAACCACACTCTAACCGTTGTATTAATCTGTTCACTGATTACCTAAGTTCCACAGCAATTCAACAACAATCACGGTACAGTATAGGTATGGCTGGAGATATTTGCTATTGACACAACGGTACTTAGTACACCTACCAGCAGAGCACAGTATCCGCTGGATTTGTAGGTTCTCTGATGATTTACATTACACAGCAGTGCTAGGATGACAAAAGAGAAATCGATTACCGCCTGTGACGTTAATAATGGGCAAAACGGCATATTGTACAGCCGTCATCGCATCTATTTATTCGTAGTATTAATTTGTTCACTGATTATTTAAGCTCGATAGCACATCTATAATGACCAATAGATAGATGAGTTATGGGCAGAGTTACTGACAGATGAATACATCGTACCTCCTGTAGCCGTCTAAACAATACTACATCCATTTTATTAATCTGTTCGCTGAACAACTGTTTTCTTCAGCAATTGTAGAATCATGAACAGAAGGCGCAATTGTCTCCGGAGACGTAGACATATGTCAATACAGTGCTGAGTGTATCCCTCAGCAAGGCACAGAAGCCGTCTGTTTATTCTGGGCACTGTTGATTAGAATAATGTAGCAATTCTTGAACGACAAGAAGCAGATCTATTTTATCTTTAGATGTTAACAATTGACAACATAGTACTGCCAGCCGCCATCAACACTACACTGTGGCCGTTTTATTAATGTGTTCACTGGAGATGTAAATTCCACAGCAGTTCTAGGATAATGAATGCATGGTACAGCTACGGCTAGCAAAAATTACAATTAGCAGTACGGTTCTTAGTACACGCAGTATCACATCAGTGTAGCCGTTGGATTAATCCGTTACATGCTGATTTAAATTATATAGCGATACCAGGAAGAGCACAGACGGACCGACTACCGCTGGAGGTATTTAGGCCTGGCAAATCAGTACTGAGCATAGCCAGAAGCGCAGTGATACAGCCATTGCGACAACCTGTCCTAAGATCATCTAAGGCATATTTCTATCCGATGATCGTCACTGGATAGATCAATTATCATTAAGGATATTGACAGCTATAAATGCAGCACTGTGTATAGCAATCTTAGCAGTCCTACATATATTTGATTAATATGTTCGCTGATAACCTAAGTTCTCCACCAATTCTAAAATGAACAATGGATAGATAATTATCGCCGGAGGTATAGACATCTGAAGATACAGCGCTAAATGCAGTTAACAAAACAGTAATATAGCCGTTGCTTGAATCTATTCACTGATGGTTTAAATTCTGTAGCAAATCAGGAAGGACAAAGGAGACATCAATTGTCGCTCAAGGTGGTAGCCATTGGCAATACAGTACAGACTGCACAAACTGTCACAGTGCTGTAGCCTTTGAATAGCGCGTTCGCTGATTCTTTAAATTATACAGGATCTCTTGGTTGCCAAAATACACATACATATTCGCTCGGGACATTCAAACCTGACAACAGAGTGCCGAGTAGAGTTATCAGCGCATAAACATAGCTATTTTATTAACCAGTGCTAAGATGCTCTAAGTTACGTTACTATTCTAGAATGATCACTGGATAGATCAATGACAGCTACGGATATTGACAGCTGAAAGTACGACACTGCGTGTAGCAGTCTAAGCAGTACCACATAAATTGGATTCATTTGTTCGCTGATCATCTGAGGTCTACGGCAATTGTAGAACGACCAATGTATTTGACAATTGTCGCTAGAGACATTGACATAGGATAACACAGGACTGGATGCAGACATTCGTACAGTTCTGTAGCAATTGGATTAACCCATCAAATGAGCACCTGACCACCATTGCAATTCAGGAACGAACAATTGATACATGAATCGTTGCTAGAGATATTAACAATAGGCAATACATTATTGATTACACTCATTATCAACGTGCTGTAACCGTTGGATAAATTTGTTCACTGATGGCATTAACACCACAGCAATTCGAGAGTAATCAATAACTTGATGTACTATTGCTAGATATACTTACAATTGACAGTACGCTACTGAGTACAGCTTCCAACAGAGAAATGTAGCCGTTGTATGAGTCTGTTCATTGGTGACCTTAACCCTACAGCAACTTCAGTATAACAATCGACTGGTACATTATCGCTCGAGATGAAAGAAATTGACAAAAGAGTAATGAGTACAGCCATCATCAGGGTAATGCAGCCGCTCGTAAATTTGTTCACTGATGATTTAAATTCTATAGCAACAAGAGGTTTCCCAAGGTATGAGTCAGTTTTAACCAGTGACATTGGCACTTCACAATAGATTATTGAGTACAGCCATGAACGCAGTACTGCAGCCACTGTATTAATTCACACTATGAAGATGTAAGTTACTTTGCAATTCAAGTTTGATCAATGGGCAGATACATTAACGCTAAAAATACAGAAAATTGTTTCCTTGACAACTATTGCATCAATCTATACACTCCTACATGAAATTTATTAATCAATACGCTGACAATAAAGGTTCTATAGCCATTGTAGAATGATCGATGTAGTGATCAACTACAGCTAGAAGTATTGGCAAATGTGAATTCTGTAATGAGCACAGCCATAAACACTGAATTATAGAAGATGGATGGATGCATTCACTGATGACATACATTCCACGGCAATTCTACAGCAATCAATGTAGAGTTTAATTATGTAATGAGATATCTACAATTGACAGCACGGTACTTAGCACATCCACCAACACAGCAATCTAGTAGTTGGATTAATCTGTTCACTGATTACTTAAACACAGTAGCATATCAAGAACGATCAATGGACGGCACAAATAACGGTGGAGATATTGACAAATGACAATACCGTACCGCGTGTAGCAATCTACACAATTCTGCAGCCACTGTATTAATCTGTTCACTGATCGTCCATCGTCTTCAGCAATCGTAGAATCATCAAAGGAAAAAGCAATTGTCGTTGGAGACATTGACATATGTCAATTCAGTAATGAATACAGGCATCACCACAGCACTCTGTCTAATGTATTAATTTGTTCATTGGCGATATAGGTTTCACAACCCTTCTGTAACATAGAATATATACACGATTATGGCTAGAGATATTTCCAATGACATAACGGTACTTGAACCTCCACCAGCAGAGCACTGTTGGATTAACTTCTTCATTGATGACTTAGATTATGTAGCAATTCCAGAATGAAAAAAGGCAGCTCCATTATCCCTCGAGATATTAGCATTTAATAATACATTACAGAGTACAGCCATCATCACTGCACTGTGATGGATTAATTTGCTCATTGATGATTTACATCTGCCGTGATGGCAATAAAGTACTGGCTGTAGCTATCTACACAATAATATAGACATAAAATTAATCTGCTCGCTGGTCATTTATGTCTTTCAGCAACTGTAGAACGATCAATGGGCAGAGCAACTGTCGCTGGAAGCATTGACATATGTCAATATACTACTGAATATAGCTAGCAGCAGAGCACTGTAGCTACCTGATTAACCTGGTCATTAAAGATTCAAGCTGTGAAGCATTTCTACATTGACAACAGTGATATCCGTCATCGCACAAGACGTTAACAGGTGATATCACGGTACGGAGTGAGTCAGTATCACAATTCTGTAGCCGCTGTAATAATTTGTGCACTGAGGATTTAAATTCCACAGCAATTCTGGAACAATAATTGTATAGCATGGTTACGGACAGAGATATTTAAAATTAACAGTACGGTAAATAGTACATCCAACAGTAAAGCATTGTAGCAGATAGATTATTCTGTTCTGTGGTGATTTAGATTTACGAGCAATTCTTCAGCAATTGCATTAGCAATTGATTTAGCAGGACTGAGAACAGCCATCATCACAGTAACGTAGGCGTCGGAATGATTTGATCACTGACGATGTAGTTTTTACTGCAACTGAAGAATGGCCAATGTATAATAGAGATATGGGTGGAGATACATGCAGCTGAGGGTACCGTACTTAGTGCGCAAACTGATAGAGCGCTGTAGCTGTTGGATTAACCTGTTGACTGGTTATTTAAGTTCAACAGCAGTTCTAGAATGAAAAAAGACTGGTCCATCGTCCCGCGACATATAAACGATTGAAAACACAATACCGAGTATAGCCACCATCCAGGACTGTAGCAGTAGGATTACTCTGCTCACTGGTGATGTATGTTCCTAAGCTTCTCTAGAATAACCAACGACTGGACCGGTTAAGGCTAATGATATGTACAATTGGTAGTACGGTACATAGTACATCCAACAAAGGAGCACTGCTGTCGTTGGATTAATCTGCTCGTTGATGATTTACGTTCGACAAAAATACTAGAATGAAATATGCTGGCCCAATATCCCTCGACATATCTGCAATTGGCAACACAGTGCAAAGTCCCGCAAACATCACAGTACTGTAGCATTTGCAACGACTTATCACTGATGATTTAGGTTCCACAGCCATTCTAGAATAACCAATGAGTGGTACGGTTATGGCTTGGGATGTTTACAACTGGCAGTATGGTACCCAGTGCATCCAGCAGAAGAGAATATAGCCGATATGGATTATTGTGTTCAGCGATGTTCAATATTTTCTAACAATTCTACTATGACTAACTACATAGCCATTATATCTCCAGGCATTAGCAATTG
Organism: Eufriesea mexicana; assembly: GCF_001483705.2. Lineage (NCBI taxonomy): Eukaryota > Metazoa > Arthropoda > Insecta > Hymenoptera > Apidae > Eufriesea > Eufriesea mexicana. The sequence continues at coordinate 525,385 of NW_016923528.1, read as the reverse complement.
ACATAGCAGGACCGAGTACAGCCGTCATCGCGGTATCATAGACGTTGGAATCGTTTGTTCAATGATGATGTATGTTCCACAGCCATTATTGAGCATTCAATGTACAGTACGGTTGTGGCTAGAGATATTTATTACTGATATTACAGTGCATAGTGCTTCCACCAGCAGAACACTGCAGCCTTTGGATTAATTTGCTCACTGATGATATATATTCTTCAGCAATTATGGAATGAAAAAAAACGGATCCATTATCCCTCGAGATATTAGCAACTGACAAAACTGTACTGAATGCAGCCCGCGTCACGGTAGTATAGCAGTTGGTGTAACCTGTTCATTGATGATATAATTTCCACAGCCATACTAGAATTGTAAATGTATAGTACGGTCATGGCTAGGCACGTTTACAACTGACAGTACGTTACTCAGTGCATACACCAAAAGAGCACAGTTGTCGATGAGTTATTCTGTTCAGTGATGGTTTAGGTTTTATAGCAATTCTACAATGACTAATTATGGATCCATTGTATCTCACGAAGTTAACTATTGACACAGCAGAACTGAGGACAGCCATCATCGCAGTAACGCAGTCGTTGGAACAATTTGTTCATTGATTATTTAGATTCCACATCCATTCTAGGGTAATCAATGGACAGAAGGGATACGGCTAGTGGTATATACAATTCAGAGTATGGTGCATAGCATGTACACCAACTGAGCACTGTAACCGTTGGATTAATCGGTTCGCAGATGATCTATCCTCTATAGCAGGTCTAGAATAATCAGCGGATGGGCAAATATCGGTTGTGGCATTGACAAATGACAATACGGTGCAGAGTGTAGCCATCTGTTCAATACTGCAGACAATGTAATAATGTGTCCTCTGAACATCACATTCCTTCAGCAGTTGCAGAATGATCAATGGATACAGCAACTGTACTTGAATAAAGAGACAGATGTTTATACAGTACAGATTACAGCCTTCAACCAAGGACAGTGTCCGTTTCATATGTCTGCTGACTGTTGATTTGAATTCTATAGCAATTCTAGAATCGTCAAATATTAAATCAATTATAGATGTGGATATTAACAACTGACGTACACTACGAAGTACAGTCTTCAGCACAGTCCTATAGCTATTGGATTAACCTATACTCTGATCAACCGTATTAATTTCTAATTCTAGAATGGTCAATGAATCAGACAACGGTCGCCAGAGATAATGGTAGATGGCACTACATTACTGAGTGTAGCCATCTAAAAAATCTCAAAGCCATTTCATTGCTACAACGACTGAGAATGTGCACTTCATAGGACTTCAAGAATTACCAATAAATGCATAAACCTCCGCTACATATATTAACAATTGACAATACATTACTGAGCACCTTTATCGTCAAAATACTGCAGCCGTTGGAAAAATTTGCTCACTGATGATTTGTATTCTACCGCAGATCTGGAATAATCAATGGATAGATCAGTTACGCTTAGAGATGTGTACAGTTGAAGACACGGTACATAACACGTCCATCAATAGAGCACAGTTGCCGTTGGATTAACCTGTTCACTGGGGATTTAAATTCTATTGCAGTTCTAGAATGACAAAGGTCAGATCCAATATCGGACGGGATATTAACAATTGTGAAGCAGTACTGAACACAGCTATTATTACTGTTGAGCAACCGCTGGATTAATTTGTTCTGGGATTAAAATTCCACAGATACACTGGTGTAATAGATGTCTATATCAGTAATGCCTACGGATATATACTATTGAGAGTAAGGTACTTAGTATAATCACAAATGGAGCACAGTAGCCGTTGGATTAATTTGCTCACTGACGGCTTAATCTCCATAGCAATTCTAGAACATTCAACGCATAGGTCACGTATATTTAGTGGCATTGTCACGTGAAAATACATTTCTTTATGCAGCCATCGACACAATACAATAGCCATTGCATTAGTCTATTCGCAGGTCATGCAGCTTGTTCAGCAATTGTAGGAGTATTAGTGTATAGAGCAATTGCTGCTGTAGAAATTGACAAATGCCAAATTTGCACTCGATACAGCCTCGTCACATTACAGTAGCCGTAGCTATAATTTGTTCGTCGATGATGTACATTCCAATGCAATTCCAGAATAATCAACGTATACATCATTTATGCCTTGATATATTACAACTGACGGCACGGTTCTCAGCACATCCACCAAGAGGGCACTGTAAGCCCCGCAGAAACTTGTCCAATGATGAATTAAACCAGATAGCAATTTAAGAATGATCAGTGGGCAGATGATAAGTCGGTATTGACATTGTCAAGCGGCAATACAGTACTGAATGTGGCGGTCAGCCCGTACTGCATTCAATTGAACTGTTCTCTGAACTTCCCAGTTCTTCTGCAATTGTAGAGTGAATAATAGACAGAGCATTTGTAGCTGGAGACATTGTCTTATGTCAATACAGAACTCAGTATAGCAACCAGCATAGCACTATACCGGTCTAAATAATGAGATCACTGATGATTTAAACCCTATAGCGATTCTGAAATGATAGAACGCTGATCCATTGTTCCTCAAGATATGTGCAATTAGCAACACAGTACTGAGTACAGCAAGTGCCGCATTTTTGTAGCCGTTGCATAATTTGGTTCACTGATGATTTAAATTCCACAACCATTACAGGAATTTCAATGCATATATAAGTTATGTCGTGATACACTTGTAATTTGTAGCTCGATACTTAGCACATCCGTCAAGAGAATATGTAGCCGTTGTATTAGTTTGTTCATTGATGATTTAAACTCTTTAGCAATTCCAGAAGGATCAGTGTTTCGGTCATATATCTGTAGTAACAATATGAAAGACGTTGCGCTGCTGAGTGTGGCCAACTACGCAATGCCATATGAATTTGTTTAATATTATCGCTCAACCTATAAATTTGTCAGCAATTGCAGAAGGATCAATGGATAGTGGAATTGTCGCTGGAGACATTGACATATGGCAATATTGTATTGAGTATAGGCGTCAGAGTACTGTAGACGGTTGATTAGTCTGTTCACTGGCGACTTAAAATCTAGAGTAATTCTAGAATGATCAACGGGTAGATCACATACATTTAGTGGCATGGACGTATGGAAATACAGAACTGAGTATAGCCATCTACACAATACAACAGCCATTAGATCATTCTGATCGCCGAACGTCTAAGTTGTTCGGCAATTGTGGCGTTATCTATGGATAGAGCAATTGTCCCTGGAGGAATTGACAGATGACAAAACAGCACTGAGTACAACTTCATCATGGTATAGTAGACGTTGTATTAATTTGCTCACGGATGACCTAATTTCCACAGCAATTATAAACTAATCAATGGATAGACCAGTTATGTCTTTTGATATTGGCAATTGGCAGCACGATGCTTAGTACATCCACCAAGAGATCGCTGATGCCGTTTGATTAATCATTAAACTGATGATTTAAGCTGTATAGGAATTATAGAATAACAAAAGACAGGCCCAGTACCGCTCGAGGCATTAACAAATGACCACACAGTGCTAAGTGCAGCCATAACCACAGTACCATAGCCGTTAGATTAGTTTGCTCACTGAACACTTAAATTCCACAGTAGTTCAAGAAAAATGGATGTATACAACAATAATGGCTAGAGTTATTTACAACTCCCAGTGCGGTAGTTGATACATCCACCATTAGGATCCTGCAGCGGTTTCATTAATCTGTTAAGTGATGATATAAATTCATTGAAATTCTAGAACGAGAAAGGACTGGCACATTATCGCTTGAGACATTATCAATTGACGAAGCAGTAATGAGTACAGCCATCATCACAGAATATTAGCCGGTGGTCTAATTTGGTAACTGATGTTTTATGCTTAACAGCGATTCTATTATAACCAGCGTTTAGTACCATCATTGCTAGAGATATTTGCTTTTGGCAGTACGGTACGCAGAAAGTCCAACAATAGAGTACCTTGATCGTTGTGTCAATCTCTTCAGTGATGATTTAAGTGCATTCGCAATTCTAGAATGGTAAGGGATTGACCCGTTACCGCTCGAGATATTACCAATTGTCATAACAGTAGCGGATACAGCCACCATCACAGTTGTTCAACCGTGGAACCAATTTGTTCACTCATAATTTAAGTTCAACGGCAATTTGGGAATAATTAATGTACAGTACGGTCGTAACTGTTCATGCCAACATTTGTGAGTACGGTACTTACTACATACATCAACGGACACTTGCAGCCGTTGGATTAATCTGTTCATTGATGGTATACATTCCACAGTGGATATAGAGTAATCAATGTGTACGTCAGTTGTGGCTAGAGACACTTACAATTCCCAGTAAGGTTGTTAGCACATTCACCGATAGAGCAATGTAGCATGTGGATTTATTTGCTCAGTGATGATTAAGGTTCCAAAGCAACTCTAGGGTAGTCAATGTGTAGCATGGTTATGGTTAGAGCTATTTACAATTAACAGTACGTTTCTCAGCACATTCAACAACAGAGCACTGTAGCCGTTGCATTGGTCTGTTCAGTGATGATCTATATTCCAAAACGATTCTAGAACAACTAAAGACAGATCCACTACCGCTCGAGATATTAACAGCTGACAACACAGTACCGTGTCCAGGTATCATACTATAACTGTGGCCGTTACATTAGTTTGACCACTGAAGACTTAAGTTATACAGTATTTCAAGAATTATCAACTTACGCATCATTTATGGCTAGGGATATTTACATTTCCCAGTACGGTAGATGGTACATCTGCCAGTAAATGACTGCAGCCGCAGGATTAGTCTGTTCACTGATGATTGACATTCAACAGTATTTCTAGAATAATCAATGAATATATTGGTTACGGCTAGAGATATTTCAAATGCCCAGAACTGAAGTTGATGTATCCACTGATAGAGCACTCTAGACGTTGAATTAATCTGTTCATTTATAACATATTTTCCACAGTAGTGCCTAAATAATCAATGTAAACGTCTGCTATTGCTGCAGGTATTGACAATGCGCTGTTCTGTAGTTCATGCTATCATCGGTAGAGCACTCTGGCCGTTATATTGATCTGTTCATTAATGGTTTACATTCTATTGCAATTCTAGAATGACAAAGGACTGACCTATTATCGCGCGAGACGTTAACTACTGACGAAACAGTGCTGAGTGCAGGCATCATGTCAGCACCGTAGCCGAAGGATTCATTTGTTCACTGGTGATGTATATTCCAAAGCAAGTCTATAGTGATGAATGTACGGTATGGTTATTGCTGGAGATATTTGAAATTATCAGTTCGGTAGACGGAACATCCATCAGCTGGGCTCTGTTGCCGTTGGATTAACCTGTACAATGATGATATAGATTGTACATCCATTCTGCAATTACAAGAGACAGATACATTACCGCTCGAGATATTAACAAACAACAACTCAGTACTATGTACAGCCGTCAAAACAGTATGTAAGGAGTTGGATTAATTTGTTCACTGATGATTTAAGGTCAACAGTAGTTCATCAGTAATCATTGTATAGCACGGTTATGTCTCCAGAAGTTTAGATTTGGCAGTACGGTACGTAGTATATAGATCAACGAAGCACTGTAGCCGGTGAAATAATCTGTTCAATGATGACGTGGATACTATGGCAATTCTAGGATGACAAAATGTACATCCGTTACATTTCGAGAGGCTCACCTCTGATTGTTTAAACTCCAGAATAGTGCTAAAATAGACAACGTATGCATCGGTTATGGCTAGGGATATTTACAATTCCCAGAACGGCAGTTGGAGCATCCACCAATAAGGCACTGCAGCCGTTAAAATAAGGCGTTCAGTGATGACGGAAATCTTGCATTTCTAGCATGGCGATGGACTGGCCCATTATCTTTCAAGAAGTTACCAATTGACGAAACAGTACTGAGTACAGCCATGATCACAGCGACTTAACAGTTGGAATAATTTGTTCTCCTAAAATTTAAGTTTAGCAGCAATTCTAGAGTAATCAGTGCATAGTACGGTTACGGCTGCAGCTATTTACAGTAGTCAGTACGGTATTTAATGCATCCAACAACGGTGCACTGTAGCCGTTGAATTAACCTGTTCAACTATGATGTAGGTTCTCTAGTAATTCTAGAAGGACAAAAGACAGAACCGTTAGAGCTCGTGATGCTAACTATTAACGAAGCTGAAGTGAGTACAGCCATGATCACAACTATTTATCAGTTGCACTAACATGTTTACCTATAATTTAAGCTTAACAGCAATTCTAGAATAATCAATATATTTTCTGGTTATGGCTACAGGTATTTACAATTGAGAGTATGGTGCTTAGCACATCTATCAACGAAGCATCGTAGCCGTTGAATTAACCTGCTTGATGCCGTTCGAGTTTATGGCAATTCCAGAGAGACAAAGGACAGGCCAATTATCGCTCGAGGCATTGGCAATAGACGAAACATTTCTGAGTAAAACCACCATAACGATACATTAGCCGTTGGAGAAATTATGTCACTGATAATTTGAATTTACCTGTAATTCAAGAATAAGAAATGTAAATTACACTTATGGCTAAAGGTATTTGCAGTTGACGGTACGGTTCCCAGTACATCAATAAACAGAGCACTGTAGCCCTTGGATTCGTCTGTTCAATGATGATATATATCCTATGCCAATCCTAGATCGACAAAAGAAGATGCATTACCGCTCGATATAATAACCACCGGCAACAAAGTGCAAACTACGGGCATCGCCACAGTACTGCTGCAGTTGGTTTAATCTGCCCTCTGATGACATAAATTCGGCTGCATTTCTAGAATATTCAATGTATACAACAGTTCTGGACAAAGATATTTACAACTCCCAGTACAATAGTTGATACATCAACCAACAGACTACTGCAGCGGTTGGAATAGTCCGTTCAGCGTCGATGTATATCGTATTGTAATTCCATAATGACGAAGGTCTGTCCCATTATCTCCCGAGGCATTAGCAATTGACGAAACAGTACTGAGTACATCTATCGTCACAGTACTCTTGCCGCTGTGTGAATTAGTTCACTGGTGACGTAAATTACAAAGCAAGCCTAGAATAATCTTTGTATAGGGCTGTTATGATTAGAAATGTTCCCAAATGACTGGACGGTTGTTAATACGTCCATCAACAGATCACTGTAGCCGATGGCTTGTTCTGCTCAATGATGATATTAATTCAATTGAAATATTGAATGACAAACGACTAACCCATTATCGCTAGAGACATTAACAATTTACGAAATAGTACAGTGTACAGTCATCATTACACTACTTTTTACGTTGGACCAACTTGTTTACTGATAATGAATGTTTGGCTACAATACCAGAATTATCAATGTATACTTCAGTTATGACTAGTGATATTTCCAATTGACAGTACGGTTCTTGGTACATCCATCAACACAGAACTACAACCGTTGGATTGATCAGCACAATGATGACATTTATTCCAGTGCAATTCTAGAATGGCGAAGGACTGACCCATTATCGCTCGAGACGTCAACATTTGAAGTTCCAGTACTGAGTACAGGCATTATCACAGTACTCTAGCAGTTGGATTAATTTGATCACTGTATATGTGAATTCCAAAGCAATTCCACAGTAATCATCGTATAATATGTTTATGGCCGGAGGTATTTATAAATCCCTGCTCGTTAGTTGATACATCCTTCAACAGGGCTCTCTAGCCTTTGTATAAGCTTGTTCACAGGTGAATTTTATTTTGCAGGCATTCTGGAGTGACAAAAGGCATATGCGTTAATGCTCGAGAAATTTACAATTGACATTACAGTATTGAGTACAGCAAACCTAGCATTACAGCAGCCGTTGAAATAATCTGTTCACAGTTGATATACATTCCACAGAACCTCTAGAATAAGGAATGTGTACATGAGTGGTGGCTGGAGGCATTTAAAATACCCAGTGTGATATTTGATGCGTCCACCTGTTGAGCACTGAGGCCTTAGGATTGACCTGTTCAATGATATATATCCAGCAGCAGCTCTAGAAAGAAAAGGGACTCACCCATTATCGCCCCAGACATTAAAAATTGACATTGCAGTACTGAGTACAGTCATCATGACAGTATAGTAGCATTTGGGTCAAAATGAGCACTGGCGACTTGCATTCCACAGTAGTTCTGTAACAATCAAGGTATACATGAGTTACAGGTAAAGATATTTAAAATATCCAGTACCTTAGTTGAAGCATCCGCCAACTGAGCACTGTCGCTCTTGGATGGATTGGTTCACTGATGTTGTATGTTGAAATGCAAGTCTAGGATACTCAATGTATAGGACGGTAATGGTTACAGACATATCCAAACGACATTACGGTTGTTACTACAACCATCAACAGAGCACTCTAGCCGTTGGTATGTTATGTTCAATGTCGAATTAGATATTTTTGCAATTTTAAATGACAAAGAACTGACACATTATTGCTGGAGGTATTAACAATTTACGATTCAGTACGCGCACATGCGTCATCACAGTACTGTAGCCGTTGAACTAATTTGCTCACTGGTGATGTATATTGCAGAGCAAGTCCATAGTCATAAATGTATGGTATGGTTACGGCTGGAGACATTAGCATTTCCCAGCACGGCAGTTAGTACAACCACAAGTACAGCACCGTAGCCGTTGGATTAATCTCTTCGGTGATAATTTGTATTCCAGATAGAGTCTAGTGTAGTCAATGTATAATACGGTCATGGCTACGTGTATTTACATTTGCAAGTATGTTTCCCAGTATAACAATCAACACAGCACTGTCGACTTTAGATTGATCTTTTCATTTATGACTTGATCTCGTGGCAATGCTGGAGCGACAACAGATTGTTCCATTACCGCTCGTGATATTAATGACCCACAACAGCGTACTGAGTAAATTCATCATCTCAGTACTGTAGCCTTTGTATTAGATTAACAATTGGTGACTTATATTTCACACTATTTATACAATAATCAATATATGCATCAGTTGTGGCTAGAGATATTTAAAGTACCTCGTACGGAAGTTGATGCATACAAAAATTAAGCCCTGTAGCCGCTGGACAAATTTGTTCACTGGTGACGTAAATTCCAGGGCAAGTCTATAGTAACAATGTATAGTACTCTTATGGCTAGAGATACTTACAATTCCCAGTACCGTAGTTGATACATACATCACCACGGCACTGTAGCCTTTGGATTAACACGATCAATGGTGATTTAGATTCTATAGCAATTCTAGAATGACAAAAGACGGATCCGTCATTGCTCGAGACATTAACAATTGACATAACAGCAATGAGAGCAGCCATCGGCATAGTGCTGCAGTCGTTGGATTGATCTGTTCACTGATGATTCAAATTCCACAGCAGCACTGGAATAATCAATTTGTACTTCGGTTACGGCTAGAAATATTTAGAATTCCCAATGCGGTAGATGGTGTATCCATCAACGGAGCACTGGAGACGTTGGACTTTCCAGTTCAGCGGTGACGTAGATCATTTAGCAGTTCTAGAATGACAAAAGACATATGCGTTATGCCTCAAGATATTTACAAATGACACCTCGGTCCTATGTGCAGCCACCGTCACATTACTGTAGCCGTACGATTAATTTGTCCACTGATGACGTAATGTCCACTCTAGTTCTAGAGTAGACTATGTATGGCACGGTTATTGGTAGAGATACTTGCAATTGACACTACGGTACTCAGCACACCCATTTAAAGGTTCACTATAGCCGTTGGATTGGCCTACTTAATGATGACTCAGATCCTATAGCAATTCTATGATGACAAGCGATAGATCCATTACCGTTCGATATATTAAAAAATGACAATGTAGTACTAAGTATCGTCATCACTACAGTACAGTAGCCTTTGTATTAACTTGATCACCGATGACACAAATTCCGCAGCAGTCTTATAATAGTCAATGTATACTTCAGTTACGGCTTGAGATGTTTAAAGTACCAAGTACGCTACTTGATACATCCAACAATGGAGCCATGTAGCCGTTGGATAAATGTGTCCACGCTTGATATAATTTCTAAAGCAGGGCTAGAGTAATCAATGCATAGGGCGGCTATGGATAGAGATTTCTCCAACTCTCAGTATTGTTGTAAGTACACCTACCAACAGATCACCGTAGCCACTATATTAATCTGTTCCTTGAAGATATAGACTTCATTTCATTTCTAGAATGACGAAGGAATGACCCGCTATCTCACGAGACATTAACATTTCACGAAACTTTACTGAGTACAGCCGTCATCACAGTTCTATAGCCGTTAGAATAGGTTGTTCACTGTTGATGTATATTCCAATGCAATTCTAGAATAATCAGTGTATAGGAAGGTCATGACTTGAGATGCTTCCAACTGTCAGTACGGTTCTTAGCAAATCCTCCATCAGATGCTGTAACCGATGGATTGATGTGTTCGATGATGGCTTAGATACTATTGCAACTTTGGAATGACAAAAGACAGATCAGTTACAGCTCGAGATTTTAACAACTGACAATAGAGTATTATGTACAGCTATCATCACGGTACTGTAGCATTTGGATTAATCTGTACACTAATGATTGATATACCGGAGCAATTCTATAATACTCGTTGGAGAGTACGCTTATTGCCGCGGATATTTACAACTGTCAGCTCGGTATTTAGCACCACCGCAAATAGAGCACTGTAGCCTTTGTATAAATTTGTTCACTGATGTCTTGGACATAATAGCAAGCTTTGTACGACCAATGGTTAGAATAAATATATGTAGTGATACTGACAAGTGGCAATGCAGCACTGAGGGAGGATATCTAAACCATAATATCGCCATCTGATTAATATTTGAACAGCTCAGATCCTCAGCAATTTTGGAATGATCAATGGATAGAGGAACAGCCGCTAGCGACGTTGACGTATGTCGATACGGTACTGACAATAGCAACCAAAAGTGCAGTGTACTTTTTATTACTATGTACTATTTATTAATATGTTCAACGATGGTTCGTGGTCTATGGCAATTCCAGAGTAATCAAGGCATAGAACAGTTATGGATAGATGTATTGACAATTGACATTACGGCACTTAGTTCATCCAACAACAGTGCGCTGTTGCCGTTGCAGTAATCTGTTCACTGATGATTGAATCTCTGTAGCAATTCTAGAATAATCCATGGATAGGTCCATTATCCCTCGATACATTAACAATTGACACATCTGTACCGAGTGCAGCCATTATCACATTGCTGCAGCCGTAGCATTCTCCTTTGTTGACTAATGAATTAAATTCCACAACTACTACAAAATAACAAATGTATAGGACAGTTACGTCAAGAGATATTAATGATTGACAGAATCGTACTTACTACGTCCATCAACAGTGTAGAGTTGAAGGTGCATTAAACTGTAAACTGAGGACTAAGGTCCTATTGCAATTCCAGAATGGAAAAGTACGTAGGCTTTATCCTTTGAGATATAGACAATATACAAGACAGTTCAGAATGTGGCCATCTGCGCTATACAATAGCCACTGCAGTAATATGCAAGCTAATCATATAAGTTCCTCAGCAATTCTACAATGATCAATGTGTACATCAGTCATGGCAAGAGGTATTTACAAAGGGCAGGGCAGTACACAGTACATTCAAGGGTAGAGCTCTATTGCCGCTGTATTAATCTGTGCACTCATGTCTTAAACTCGACAGCAATTGCAAAAGACAAAGGACAGATCCATTATCTAACGAGATATTAACAATTAACGTCACATTACTGATTACAGCCATCGTAGCTGAACTGTTGCAGTTGTATTAATTAGTTCTTGATGGTTTAATTTCCACAGCAAGTCAATAATTACCAGTGTATAGGTTATATATGATTACAGATATTTACAACTGACAGTACGGTACTTAGCATGTTTACCAACAGAGCACTGTAGCCGCTCGTTTTTCTATTTTCTCTGGTAATCTATAATCCATGGCAATTCTAGTGCGATCAACGGGTTGGACAAGGATCTGCAGTGATGTTGACAAATGACAACAAAGTACTGTGTATGGCCATCTACGCAACACTATAGCCACTGAAATAACCTGTTAGCTGAACAACGCAGATATTCAGCTGTGTAGAACGAACAGTGGAAGGAGCAACTGTCGCTCAAGGCATTTACACATGCCAAGTCAGAGAGGGGTACAGCCATCATTACTGGACTGTAACCAGATGATTAAGTTGTTTACTGACGATTTAAATTCCACAGCAATTCTAGAATAATCAATGCGTAGATCCGTTATGCCTAGGGATATATACAATTGTCAAAACAACACTTGGCACATTCACCTTCAGGTGAGTTTAGCCATTGGGCTAATCCGTTCACTATTGATTTGTAGCGTCTAGCAGTTCGAGTAACTTCATTGGATATATCCGGTGCCTTGAGTGATACTGTCAGAGGACAATGCAGTACAGAGTAGTATTCTACACAATGCTACAGCCGTTCAATTAATCTGATCGCTATGATCTGATCGAAGGATCTATGGTGGGAATAACTGTCGCTGGAGGCATTGACACATTTCCAAGCAGAACTGACTGCAGCCATCATCGCAGCACTGTAGTCGATTCATTAATTTGTTTACTCATGATTTCAATTCAGCAGCAGCTGCAGAATAAACAATGTATAGGTCAGATATGACTAGAGATATTTATTATTGGCAGTATGGTGCTTGGTGTATCAACCAACACAGCACTGTAGACGTTGGAATTATCTGCTCACCGACGATTTAGGCGGTATAGCACAGGTAGAATTATCGATGAATAGATTATATATCGGTAGTGACATTGAAATTTGGCAATAACGATCCTCGTGTACGCATTACTACATCCATTGCACTAATCTGTTTGCTGAATACCTAAATCCTCCTGCAATTGGAGCATCATCAAGGGAATGAGCAATTGTCGCTGGAGACATTTCTACATCTACGCATTACTACATCCATTGCACTAATCTATTTGCTGAATACCTAAATCCTCCTGCAATTGGAGCAACATCAAGGGAATGAGCAATTGTCGCTGGAGGCATTTACGTACGTCAATACAGTACTGAGTATGTCCATGAACAGAGCACAGAAGCCGTTTGTATATTCTGGTCACAGATAATTAAAATTATGTTGTTATTCTAGAATAAAGGATAGCAGATCCATTATCGCTCTATATGTTAACAATCGGCAACACAGTACTGAGGACAGCCATCGTCACGGAACTATAGCAGTTGAATTGGTATGTTGACTGGTAACTTGTGTTCCACGGTAATTCAAGAATAATCAATATATCGATCAGTTATTTCTACAATTTTTAGTACGGTACCCAGTACCTTCACCAACAGACTACTGTAATCATTCAATAAAGCTGTTCACTGGTGATTTAAATTCTGTAGCAATCCTATAATGAAAGGGGAAGTATCAATTAACGCTTAAGGAAGTAATCATAAACAATATAGTACAGACTACAGAAATTCACACATTATCCTTGTCGTTGGATAAATTAGTTCACTGATGATTTATTTTCTATATCAATTCAAGGACAATAAATGTTTAGGCCAGTTGTGGCTAGAGCTATTATCAACTGACCGTATTGTACGTCTTACGTCATCCAACAGAGCACTGTAGAAGATGGGCTAACATCTTCAGTGCTGACTTATACCCTATAGCAATTCAAGAATGATCAACGGATAGATTACACATCTATGTAACATGGAGGAAATATAATACAGTATTAATTGTATCCAACAACACAATTAAGTAGTCATTGAATTAATCGGATCGCTGACCACGAAAATTGTTCAACAATTTTAGAGTGATCAGTGGATAGAGTAATTGTCGATGGAGGAATTGACAAACATCAAAACAGCACTCGGTACGGCCAACATAACAGTACTGTTGCCGTATATAATATATAATAATTCGTCCACTGATAATTAAAATCTTGCAGCAGTTCTGGAGTAATGAACGTATAGGTCAGATATGGCTAGAGATACTGAAAATTGACATTACCGCACTTCGTACCTTCACCAACAGAGCACTTTCGAAGTAGGATTGTTCTGTTTAATGATGATATAGATATTATTGCAATTCTAAAATGAAAAGGGACGTATCCATTATCGATGGAGGCATTAACATTTGACAACACAGTACTGTGTTCAGCCGTGAGCACAGTGCTGTTACAGTTGGATTACTTTATTCAATGGTGACAGACATACCAAATCAATTCTGGAATAATCACAGTGTGGAACTGTTATGGCTAGAGATAGTTACAATTGACTGTAAGGAACGTAGTGAATTAGCCAGCAGAGCACTGTATCTGTTGGATTAATCTGTCCACTGGTGGTGCGGATTGTTTAGCAATTCTCGAATGACGAGCTACACATCCAATATTTCGCCAGATATTAACAATTAACATAGCTATACTGAGTACAGCCGTCATCACAGTTTCGTAGTTGTTGGATTAATTTGTTCACTGATAACTTAAAATCTCCGGCAATTGCAGAATAATTATTGTATAGTACGGGTATCTCTAGAGATATATACTATTTCCTGTGCATCACTCAGTACAACCACCAACAGAGCGCCCTTGCTGTTGGAATGGCCTGTTCACTGATGATTTATGTCCTACAGCAATTCTAGGGTGAAAAAGGACAGGTGCATTATCCCTCGAGATACAAAGAATTGATAACACAGTACAGTTTACAACCATCATCACATTACTGTATTCGTTGGACTGGTTTGTTCGTTGATGAAATAATTTCCACAGGCGTTCTGGAATTATCAATGTGTAGTACGCTTATGGCAAGGGATATTTACGGTTGACAGTACGGTACTTAGTACGTCCAATAGCAAAGCACTGCAGCCGTTGCATTATCCACCTCAATGATGTTCTAGACACTGTAGCACTTCAAGAATGACAAATTACACATCCATTATGTTGTCAGTCGTTAACAATTGAAGCAGTAGGACTGAGTACAGCCCTCATCACAGTAGCGTAGGCGCTGGATTAATTTCTTTACGGATGATTTAAGTTCCACAGCAATTCTAGAGTAATCTTTGAATGCTACGGGTATGCCCTGAGGTATATACTATTGACAGTGCATCACTTAGTACATCCACCAACAGAACACATTTGTCGTCGGAATAATCTAGTCACTTATGATTTAGAAACCCTAGCAATCCTAGGAGGGCAAGATACAGATCCATTACCGCTCGAGGTATTGAGAACTGACAACACAATACCGAGTAGAGCCGTTATAACAGTACTGAATCCGTTGGACTGCTTTGTTCACTGGTCGTGCAATTCCCAGCGAAACTCTAGAACACTGAATATATATTAATGTTATGGTTGGAGATATTCAGAACTGACAGTACGGCACTCAGTACGTCAAGCAACAGAGCACTGTCGCCATTGCACTAATCTTCTCACTGTCGATTTATATTCTGCTGCAATATAAGATGGAAGATGCAGATCCATTATACCTACAAGTGCTTGCAATTGACAATACAGTACAGAGTGCAGTTTTCATCACATTAATGTAGCTGTTGAATTAACCTGTTCAATGATGACTTAGATTCTATAGCCTCTATAGAATGAGGAAATAATGATCCGTTATAGCTCGACATATTAACAATTGACATAAGAGTGCCTAGTGCAACCATCAGAGCAGCTCTGCAGATGTTATATTATTCTGTTCACTGATGACTCGAATTCCAGAGTAGTTCCAGAGTAATCAATGTAAACATCAGTTATGTATAGAGATACTTATACTTCCCGGCGCGATTGTTGGCACATCCACCTATAGTGCCCTGTAGCCGTTGGATCAATCTGATCAGTGATGGTTTATGTTCCACAGTATTTATGGAATAATCAACGTAAGCATTATTTACGGTTAGGGATATTAACTTGTCCCAGTGCCTTAGTTTGTACATCCAGCATTCATGCATACTGGCCGATGGATTAATCTGCTCAGTGATGATATATATCATATTGCAACTCTAGAGTGGCATAGGACTTACCCATTATCGCTCGAGTCATTAATACCTCGCGAAACAGTACGGAGAACAGCCATTATCACAGAACTATTGCCAGTGGAATAATTTGTTCAATGATGATGCAAATTACTTAACAGGTTTAGAATATTCGAAGTATAGTATTGTTATTTCTAGAGATATTTGTAATTCACAGTATGGCTCTCAGTACATCCACCAACACAGCACAGTGGTAGTTGGATTGATCTGCTCGTGACGATTTAATTCCTCTTGTAATTCTAGAATTGCAAAGGGCTGATCCGTTGTCTCTCGAGACGTTAACAATTGACGAAGCAGTGATGAATACAGCCATGATCACTGTACTTTAACCGTCGGACTAATTTGTCCACCGATAACTTTCTTTTATCGGAAATTCTAGAATGATGAATGTACAGTACGGTTATGATTACAGATACTTTCATTTGAGAGTACGGTACATTGTACAGCCATCAACAGAGCATTTTAACCGTCGGATTGACCAATTCAATGATGATGTAGATTCGAAAGCAACTATAGAATGACAAAAGGCAGGTCCGTTATATCTCGAGGTATTAATATTTGCCATATCGGCACTGGGTACTGCCATCATCACAGCATTGCAGCCGTTCTCTGTTCTCTGAAATTTCCCTGTTCTCTGAAGATGTGTATTCGTTTGCAACTCTAGAATGGCGAAGGGCTGACACATTATCGCTCGAGATATTAACAATTGACGAAGCAATACTGAGTACAGCCATCATCGCAGATTTGTAACTGCTGACGTAAGTTGTTCACTAGTAACGTGCATCACGAAACATGTCTATAATAGTCAGCGTATATTAAGTTCATGGCTAGAGATATTTGTGGTTGTAAGTACAGTTCTTAGTAGATTCATAAACAGAGCATTGTAGCCGATGGATTGATCTGTTCAATGATGTCTTAAGAACTACTGCAACTTTAGAGTGGCATAGAACTAACCGTTGCCTCTCGAAAATATATAAATTGACGAAGGAGTTGTGGGCACAGCAATGATCACAGTACTTTAACCATTGTTCTAATTTGTTCACTGATTGTTTTACTTTGAGAGCAATTATGGAATAATCAATGCACAGTACTGTTAAGGCCACAGAAATGTACAATTGACAGCACGGTACTAAGTGCATCCATCAACAGCTCTATGTAGACGTGGAAGAAATCTGTTCAATTATGATGGACATACTATTGCAGCACTAGAATGTCAAAAGGGCGATCCGTTACTGCTCGAGATAACAACAATTACTATAACGCCACTGAGCACTATGAGCCACCATCACAGCTCTGCAACCGTTGGACTAACGTGTTCTCTGATGATATGAACACTATTGCAATTCTAGAATGGCAAAGGGCTGGCCCATTATCGCTCGAGACGTTCACAATTGACGAAAGATTTCTGAACACAGCTGATAGCAGTAATTTAACAGTTGGACTAACTTGTTCACTGAGAACTCAAATTTAACAACAATTCTATAATAATCAAGGCACATCATTGTTATGGCTAGAGATATTTACAGTTGACTTTAAGGCACTTATTACATCCATAAAGCAGAGCACTCAAGCAGTTGAAAAAGCCATTTCTCTTATGATGTAGATTCTATTGCAACTCTATGGTGACAAAGAACATACCCGTCACAGCTCGGGCCATTAACAATTGGCATAGCGGCAGTGAGTACTGCCATAACGACAGAAATGCAGACGCTGGATTAATCTGTTCAGTGATGACTCAAATTCCACAATATTTCTACAGTAGTCTATGTATACACCAGTTGCGTCTAGTGGTATTAACAATTCCCAGTGCGGTAGTCGGTACATACATCAACAGATCACTGTAGCCGCTGGTTTGACCTGCTCAATGATGATTTATATTCTACAGCTGTCCTAGATTCGCAAGGACGTATCCATTGTTGCTCGAGATGTTAGGAACTGCCAACACTGTTAGGTCTAAATGCAGCTGTTAACACAGTACTGTCCCAGTTGTATTAATCAGTCCTCTGTAGATATAGATTGCACAGTACTTACAGTATGATCAATGTGTACATCGGTTATAGATATAAATATTTACAATTCCCAATGCGGCACTTGGTATGTCCACCTATAGAGTCCTGCAGCGGTTGTATTAATCCGTTCGGCGTAGATATAAATATTATAGGAATTCTAGAATGACACACGAGAGACCTATTATCTCCCTAGACATTCATAATTGACGACACAGTACTGAGTACAGCTGTCACAACAGTAGGATTGCCGCTGTACCTGTTTATACACTGGTGATGTAAATTGCTAAGCAATCTTAGATACATCAATGTATGGTACTGTTATGGCTATAGATATTTATTTGTGAGTACAGTTCTTAACTCATCCGTCAACAGAGGACTATAGTCGTTCAAGAAACCTGTTCAATAGTAACGTATATTGTATTGCAACTCGAGAATGACAAAAGATATATCCGTTGTAGCTCGAGATATTGACACTTCCCATAACTGCAATGAGCACAGCCATCATCACACTGCAGTAGCCGTTAGATTTACATTTTCTCTGGTGATATAAATTCTATTACAGTTCTAGAATGGGATAGGGCTGACCCACTATCGCTCGAGTCATTACCAATTTACGAAGGAGTGCTGAGTACAGCTATATGAACAGTGCATTAGCAGCCGGACTAATTTTTTCGCTGTTAATTTAAGTTTAACAGCAATTCTGGAGTAACGAATACATAGTACGCTTATGGCTACAGACAGTTACATTTGACGGTACGGTACTTACTACGTCCATTATCGCAGCACGGTGGCCGTTGTGATATCCTATTCCATGTCGACGTAGATTTCATAGCAATTCTACAATGGTAAAAGGCAGATTCGTTGTTACTAGAGATATTAACAACTGGCATATCAGTGCTGAATGGAACCATCATTACAGTACGGCAGGCGCTGTATTATTCTGTTCACTGATGATTTAAACTTCCACAGTAATTCTAAAATAATCAAGGTGTACATCAGCTATGTATGTAGGTGCTTAGAATTCCCAGAACGGTATTTGGTACGTCCACCAATAGAGACATGCAGCCGTTTAATTTATCTCCTCAGTGATGACTTTAACTCCGCAGTAGCTCTAGAATAATCAGTGCATACATCAGTTGTGTTTAGAGATATTAACGTTTCCCAGTACTGTAGTTGGTACGTTCACCAATCGGGCACTTTAGCCATCGGATTAATATGCCCAGTGATGATTAATATCCTATTGCAGTTCTAGAGTGACGAAGAACTGACCCATTACCGCTCTAGATATTAACAATTTTCGATATAGAGTAGCGTTATGGCTACATATATTAACAATTGACAGTACGGTATTTGGTACATCCATAAACAGAGCTCTGTAGCCGATGAAAAGGCCTGGTCAATGATGATGAAGATTCTATGGCAACTCTAGTACGACAAATACAAGTCGGTTGCAGCTCGAGATATTGACATTTCCCATAACTGCACTGTGTACAGCCAACCTCACTGTACTGCAGCCGATAGGATAATATTTTCCATAATGATACAGATTCTATTGTAATTCTAGAATGGGAAAGCACTGACGCATTATCGCTCGGGTCATTAGCAATTGACATAACGGTACTATGTGGAGTCACCATAACGTTATTGGTGGCGATGTATTAACCTAGACACTGACGATTTAAATTCCACAGTAGTTCTAGGATAATCAAGGAATACAACAGTTATGGATAGGGAAATGTACAATACTCAGAACGGTTGACGTTACATCCACAAATAGGGCACTGCAGCAGTTGAAGTAATCTGTTGAGTGATGATTCAACTTAATCTGCTGTTCTAGAGTAATCAATGTATACGTCAGTTGTGGCTAGGGGCAATAACAATTCCCAGCACGACAGTTGGTACATTCACCAATAGAGCACTGTAGCCATTAGAATTTTATGTTTATTGATTATTAGTACGTTGGACTTAGTAGTTTCCCGATAACATGAATTTAACATCAATTCTAGAATAATCGACGTATAGCACGGTTATGGATAAAGATATTTTTAATACCAAGTATACTTCTTAGTACAACCATAAAGAGAGCACTGCAGACATAGGATTGATCCGTTCAACAATGATTTATATTCTATAGCAATTCCAGAATGACAAAAGGCAGATCCATTACCGCTCGAGATATTAATAGCTGTCCGCACAATACAAACTACAGCCATCGTCATAGTACTATTGCCGTTGGATTAATTAGTTCACTGAGCACTTAAATTCCACAGCAGTTCAAGAATAATAAATGTAGACGACAGTTATGACTAGAGATGCTTTCAATTCCCAGTATTGTAGTTGGCATGTCCAGCAATATATTACTGCAGCAGTTGGATTATTCTATTCCGTGATGACATAAATTCTATTGCAATTCTAGAATGCGAAAGGACTGACCAATTAGAGCTCGAGAAGTTAACAACTGACGACGCGGTGTTGAGTACAGTCAACATCAGAATTGTTTAGTCGATGGAATAATTGGTTCACCCATAACTTGAATTCAAATGTAATCCGAGAAAAATCAATGTATGGTACGGTTATGGCTGGAGACATTTATACTTGAAAGTACGGTCCTTGGTACCTACTTAAACTAGGCACTATTGCCTTTGGTACGATCTCTTCAATGATGACGTATATTCTACAGCAAATCAAGAATGATAAAGGGATTACACATTATCGTTTGAGTTATTAACAATTGACGAAACAGTAATAGCACAGTCGTCATCACATTACATTAGCAAATGAAATAATGTTCTCAATGATAGCTAGCGTTTATCAGAAATTCCGGAGTTATCAGTACATAGCACCGTTATGGCATGAGATGCTTCCATTTGGCAGTGCGGTACACAGTACAGGCTTCAACAGAGCACTGTTGCCATGGAGCAAGCGTGTTCATTGATGATGTTGTTTCTATAGCAACTCATGAATGACAAAGAACATATCCGTTACAGCTCGGAATATTAGCAGTTGCCATAACGGCAATCAGTGCAGCCATCATCACAGTACTACAGCTACAGGGTTAATCTGTTCACTGGTGTGGCAAATTCCATAGCACGTCCAGAGTAGCCAATATGTAGTGCGGTTATGGCCGCCGATATTTACAATTGATAGTACGGTTCGTAGCACATCCACTTACAGGTCGTTGTGGGCGTTGGAATAACTACATTAATGATGATGTATATTCTATGGCCATTCTAGGATGACAAAAGGCAGATGCGTTATAGCTCGAGCAATTAGCAATAAACATATCAGTACCGATTACAGCCGTCGGCACAGTGCTGCAGCGTGTGGATTAATTTGATCACTGATGGCTTAATTTCCACAGTAGTTCAAGCGCAATTACTGTATACATCAGTTGCGGCTTGAGATATGTAAAGTACCCAGTACAATATTTGATGCATTCGCCAATTGATCACTGCATCTGCTGAGTAAATTTTTCTGCAGATGACGTAAATGCCAATGCAAGTTTAGAGTAATCTATGTATTGGACGGTTATGGCTAGAGGTACTCCCAATAGACAGTACGGCTCTTAGCACATCCATCAACAGAGCACGGTAGCCGTTGCATTGATCTCTTCAGAAATGATTAAAATTCCACAGTAGTACTAGATTAATCTTTCTAAACAACAGCTACGTCTGCTGACGATTACAATTCCCAGTACGGTAGGTGGCACAAAAGCCAGTCAAGTACCGTAGTCGTTGGAAACGTATGCTCACTGAGGACTTCAATTCCACAGTAGTTCTGAAATAATCAGTGCATGCATCAGCTATGGATAAGGATATTTACTATCCCCATTACGGCAGATCGTGCATCAAAAAGGAGACCACTGCCGCCGTTGGATTAATTTGTTCACTGATGAATAAAATTGTACAGTGAAGCTAGAAAAACAAATACACGCTTCAGTTAAAGCTAGAGATATATACAGTTACCAGTGCTGTGCTTTGTGCTTCCACCAATACAGCACTGTACCCGCTGGATTAATCTGTTGAGAGACGATTTAAATTCCTAAGTAGTCCTAGAATAAACATTGTATACGTCAGTTATGGCTAGTGGCATTTACTACTCCCAGTACGGTGGTCTGTACATCAACTAGTAGAGTGCTGTTGCCGTTTGATTGATCTGCTCAATCACGACGTAGTTTCACAGGAGCTCTATAATAACCAGCGTATACACCGGATATGGCTAGAGATATTAGCAATTGACAGTGCTGTAGCTTGTACGTCCACCAATGGAGCACTGCAGTCGTATGATTAGTCTGTTCAGTGATGATTTAGATTCTTTTGCAATTCTAGAATGACTAAGGGCTGACAACACAGTGTTTAGTGGAGCCATCATCAGAGTACTGTAGCCGTTGGACCAATTTTTCCACTGAGGAACGAAATTCCACAGCGTATCCGGTATAACCAATGTATACACCGGATGTGGCTAGAGATATTAACAATTCAGAGTATGTTAGATGGTACATCCAACAGTAGTATATGGCAGCCGTTGGATTAACCTGTTCAATGGTGATTTACATTCTATGGCAATTCGAGAATAACAAAAGACGGATCCCTTGTAGCACGAGACATCAACAGTAGAGGAAACAGTACCGAGTACTGCCACCGTCCTAGTATTTTAGCTGCTTTACTAATTTCTTCACTGAAAAAAAATTTGGCAGTCATTCCATAATAATCAATATATGGCATGGCTATGGCTAGAAATAATTACAATTGATAGTAAGGTACTCAGTGCATCCATAAATAGTGCACTGTAGACGTTGGACTTATCTGTTCAGGGATGACTTATATTCCATTGCAACTGCAGAATGACAAAGAACTGGCCTATTATATCTCGCGACAATTGCAGTTACTGGAATGTTATTCAGAACAGCACTCATCACAATGCTTCAGCTGCAGGACTAATTTATTCACCTACAACTTAAGTTCAATAGCAATTCTGGTATAGTCAATGCATAGTACGTTTATGGACATAGTCATTTACATATGATAGCGCGGTACTTCTTACGTCCACCAACGGAGCACTGCAACCGTTCGACTGTTCTATTAACTTATGACATTCATTGCATAGTATTTCTAGAAGAATCAATGCTTATTTCAGTTATGGCTAGAGACATTAACAGATCACATTACGGTATTTAATACACTCACAAATGGAGCTGTGTTTCGATTGGGCTAATCTGTTCAGTGACGATTTAGATTCTATGGCAATCCTAAGGTTACAAGAGGCAGATCCATTACCGCTCGAAATGTTACCACCCGACAACAAGGTACTAAGCACAGTCATCACCACAGTAATGTAGCGCTTGTTTGAATCTGATCACTGGTGACTTAAGTTCCACAGTAGTCCAAGCGCAATTAATGTATACAACAGTTACGTCTAGAGATATTTAAAATACCCAGTATCGGATTTGGCGCATTCACCAATTGAGCACTGCAGCCGATGGATAAATTTTTCTGCTAATGATGTAAATTCCAAGTCGAGCCTTGAGTAGTTAATGTATAGTACGGTTACAGCTGCAGATATTGGCAATTCGCAGTACGGTTCATAGCACATCCACCAACAGCGCACTGCAGCCGTTGGATTCATCTGCTCAGTGCTTACTTTGGTTGTATACCAATTCTAGAATGACATAATACAGATCCATTATCCCCCGAGATGTTAACAATGTGCCACATAATACTGAATATAGCAATCTGCACTGTACTGCAGCCGTTGGATTACTTTATTCACTGATGATTTAAATTCAATAGAATTTCTTATATAGCAAAGGGGAGATCCATCCTGCGACGATATATTAGCAGTTAACAACACGGTACTGAGTACATCCACCGTCACTATACCGTAGCAGTTGTATTACTCTGCTCAGTGATGACGAAAGCCCAAAGCATTCCTTGAATGACCTAAGTATAGAACGGCTATAACTAGTGATATTTACAATTGATAGCACGGTGTTTAGAACATCCAACAACACAGCACTGTAGCGGTTGGATTTTTCTGTTCAATGGTGATTTCGATTCTATAGCAATTTTAGAAAGACATAATTCAGATCCTGCATCCCTACAGATATTAGGAATTGTCAACACCGTACTGGATATAGTCGTCATCACAGTGCTGTAGACATTGCATTATTTCTCCACTGATGATGTAGGTTCCTCAGCATTTCTGGAATAACCAGTGTGTAGTACGTTTATATCCAGGAGTATTTATAATTGACAATACGCTACTTAGCACATCAACCAGCAGAACGTTGCAGACGCGTTTGTTTATTCTGTACTGTGATCATTTTGATTGTATAGCAATTTTAAAATGACAAAATGCAGATCCACAGTCCCGCGAAGCTTTAACAATTGACTACAAAATACTGACTACAGCCATAGTCACTGAGCTGCTGGGGTTGGACCAGTTTGTTCACTAATGACGTTAATTCCATATATTTTGTTGCATCAGAAAGCACTGATCCACAGTCCATCGATAAATTCACAGTTGACTACACAGTACTGAGAACAGTCACCTTCAATATACTGCTGCCGTTGGATTGCCTTGATTACTGACGATCTAAGTTCTATATTATTTCTAGTATGACAAAGGAAAGATCCATTATCCCTCGATATATGTACAGTTGACAACATAGTATTGAGCACAGCCATCATCACAGTACCGTAGCATTATTACTAGTTTCCTCACTGATGACGTAAGCTTCAAAGCAATTCTAGAAGAACCTACGTATTGGGAGGTTATGTCTAGTGACATTTACAATTGACATTACAGTGCTCAGTACGTCCAACAACAGAGTACTCTAGCCGTTGGCATAATCTGCTCAGTGGTCATATTTATAGTATAGCTACCCATGTTTGACAAAGGGCACATCCATTATACCGCGTAATATTAACAACTGACAACGCAATTCTGAGAAATGCTATCACCGCACTGATGCAGTCGTTGCATTAATTTGTTTCCTTATGATGCATATTCTAAAGCAACTCTGGAATAATCAGTGTACAGTATGGTTATGGTTAGAGACATATACAACTGACAGTACGGTGCGTAGTACATCTACCAACAGATCACTATTGCCGTTGGATTAATATGTTCACTGATGATATATATTCTGCTGCAAATTCTAGAAAGAAAAAGGACACATGCATTAGCTCTCGTGATATAAACTGTTGACAACACAGTACTGAGTACAGCAACTCTCACGGTACCGTAGCCACTGGACTACCTTGTTCACTGATGATGCATTTTCCATTGCAAATCTGGAATGATCAATTTATAGCACGGCTATGGCTAGAGATATTTACAAATGTCAGAACGGCACCGAGTACATCCACCACCGGAACAGCATAGCCGCTGTATTATTCTGTTCCATGATGATATGGATTCTTTTTCAATTATAGAAAAGCCAAATACAGATCCATTATACCTCGCTATATTAACAATTGGCAACACTCTACCGAGTACAGCCATCATTAAAGTATTGTAGCGGTTGGACTACCTTGCTCACTGACGATGTAAATTCCAAAGCAACTCTGGAATAATCAGTGTATAGCACTGTTATGTCTGAGGATATCTACTGCTGACTGTACACTGCTTAGTACATCCTCCAACAGAACATTGTTGACGTTGGATTAATCTGTTGAATGTTAATGTATAACCTAAAGCAATTCTAGAGTGAGGAATTCAGATGAAATATCCCTCCAGATATAAACAATTGACAACTCCCTTCTGAGTACAGCCAACACTACAGAGCTACAGGCGATGAAGATATTATCCACTTACAATTCAGTATTGACTACAGCCATTATCGCAGTACAGTAGCAGTTGGCACTACTTTGTTCATTGACTATGTAAATACTAAAGCAATTTTGGAGAGCCTATGTATTGTAGGGTTTTGGCTAGTGAAACCTGCAGTGGAGAGTGCAGGGCTTATAACGCCCACCAGTAGAGTATTGTAGCCGTTGGATTAATATGTTAATGATGATTTAAATTTTACTGCAATTCTTGAATGACAGCGATCATGTACATTGACCCACGAGAAAATAGCAATTGACGAAAAGTACACAATACAGAAATGGCGACAGTACTGTATCCGTTTGATTAGTATGGTCATTGATGTTGTAAGCTCCACAGTATCTCTAGAATTATCAAACTATTTTACGGTTATGGCTGAGGATATTTACAATTGACAGTACGCTGCTCTGTACAACCACGAACAGATCACTACAGCGATTGATTTATTCTGTTCAGTGATGATTTCGATTCTATAGCAATTCTGGAATGACTGTGAACGTATCCGTTATCCCACGAATAATTATCTATTGTTAAAAAAGTACAGAGTACAGGAATGACGATTATACCGTAGCCGTTGGATTAGTTTGTGCATCGATGATCTAAGTTGCACGTCATTTCTCGAATAATCTGTCTATAGTTCGGTTATGGCTTAAGGATATATGCAATTGACAGCTCGATGCTTACTGCTTCCACCAACAGAGCACTGTCGCCGTTGGATTAATCTGTTCAGCGGTGATATTGATTTTGCGACAATTCCAGGATGACAGCGAACGTATGCCTTATCCCACGTCGATTAAGCGATTGACAACACAGTAAAGAGTGCAGCCATTATCACAATTCTGTAGCCACTTTGTTTGTTTCCTCATGCGCGACTTAAATTGCAGAGCAATTCTGGAATAACCAGTGTATAGTACCTTTATGGCGAGGGATGTTCATAATTGACAGTACGGTGCTTGGTACATTAACATACAGAGCAGAGTAGCCGCTGGAATAATCTGTTCAGTGGTGACTTGTGTTCCACAGCATATCTAGAATGACATAGCACAGATCCATTAACCGTCGATATATTAAAAATTAACAACACGTTATTCAGTGCAGCTATCACTAAATTATCGTAGCTGCCGAATTGCGTTGTCCACTGATGATGCAAGTTTGAAAACAATTGCTAGAAATACATGCAATTGACAGTACGGTACTTAATACATCCACTAGAACAGCAATGTAGCCGTAGGGTTAATGTGTTCATTGATGACTTAAATTTTATGGCAATTCTAGAATGACAGCGAGCATATGCATTAATCTTCGAGAAATTAGCAGTTGACTGCAAAGTAGAGAGTACAGCCACCGTCACAGTACTGAAGCCGTTTGATCAGTTTCTACGTCGGTGATAAATATTGCACAGCAATCCTAGCATAGTCAGGGTGCATAGTACGGTTATTGCTGGGGAAATTTACTGTTGACAGCACAATGCTTGGTACATCCACCAAAAGATCACTGCAGCCGTTGGATTAATCTGTTTAGTGATTATTTCGATTCTGTAGCATATCTGGAATGACAATAAATGGATCCATCATGCCTTGCAGTATTAACAATTGGCAACACTGTACTGAGTACAGCCAACATCACAGTACCGTAGCCATTGTATTACTTTGCTCCCTTATGACGATATTTGCAAAGCAATTCTAGAATAGCCGTTGTATGGAACGAAAAGGGTTAGCGGTATTTGCATTAGACGGTACGGTACTCAGTATATCCGCCAGCAGAGCATTGTAGCAGTCGCATTAATCTGGTTAATGATGATTTAAGTTTCATAACTATTCTAGAATAACTAAATACAGATACATTATCCCTTGAGATATTAACAATTTACGACACAGTACCGAATTAAGCCTTCATCACATTACTGCTGCCGTTGGATAACTATGCTCACTGATAATGAAAGTAGCAGAGCAAATCTGGAGTATCCTACGTACAAAACAGTTATGGCTACTGATATTTACAATTGACAGTACGGTGCTTGGTACATCCACCAACAGAGCATTGTAGCCGCTTTATTAATCTGGACAGTTACGGTTTAGGTTCTGGAGAAATTCTGGAATGAGTAATGAAGATCCGCTATCCCTCCATATATTAGCAATTGACGTCACAGTACTGTGTAGAGCCGTCATCATTGTATTCTAGACGTTGTTTAACTTTGTTCACTGATAATGAACATTCCAAATCATTTCTGGCGTTATAAATAAATAATACGGTTAAAGCTAGAGATACTTTCTACTCACAGTACTGTAATTAGTGCATTCAGCAATGTAGATCTGTAGCCGTGGCATTAATGCGCTCAATGATCATTTAGATTGCATTGCAATTATAGAATGACAAAATACATGTCCGTTATCGGTCGAATTATTAACTATTGACAACACCGTACTGATTACAGCCGTCATCACAGTTCTGTACCCGTTGGATTAACTTGTTCATTAATGACATAAATTCCACAACAATCCTTGGATAACCTTATTTTATTATTTAACAGAGCACTGTTGGTTAATGATATAGTTTCTGTAACAATTCTTGGATTATTATTTGCAGATCCATTATTCCCCGAGATGTTAACAACTGACAGCACAGTACTGAGGACAGGAATCGTCGCACTACTGTAGGCGATGGTTCACTTGCTCACCGACGTTCTATATACCAAAGAAATTCCTGAGAAATCAATGTTTAAAGATCAGTTACGTCTAGAGATATTTGCATTTGGCAGCATGGTACGTATTAAATCCACAGCAGATCACTGTAGCCGTTGGATTAATCTGTGCACAGACGATATATGTTCTACAGCAATTCTGAAGTGACGAAAGACAGATCGATTATCGCTCGAGACATTAAAATTTCACAACACAGTACTGAGTACAGCCGTCATTACAGTATTGCAAACGTTTGAATAATCAGTTCTCGTATGATATATATTCTGCAAAATTAGGGGAATAATGAATGATTAGTTCAACTATCGGTGGTGGCATAAACAATTGGCAATAAGTTACTGAGTGCAGCGATCTACAAGCTACTGTAATCATTGAATTAATCCGTTTCCTGAACATATAATCTATTCAGCAACTGTGTAGTGATAAATGGATGGAGCAATCGTCGTTGGAGACATTAACATATACCAATGCAGTTCTAAGTCTAGCCATCATCAGTGGAATGTTGCCGTATGATTAACCAATACACTGATGACATAAATTCCGCGGCAATTATAGAATGATCAATGTATATATCTCTTATGTCTAGAAATATACACAATTGGCAGTATGGTACCTATTACATCCACCAACAGAAAACTGTTGCCAGAGGTCAATCTTTTCGCAGATGGTTTATACCCTATAGCAGTTCTGGAATGACAAAAGACAATTGCATTACCTCTTGTGGTACTTACAGTAGACCACACTGTACTGAATACAGCCACCATCACAGTAATGTAGCCGTTGGATCATTCGTACACTTCTGATTTAAATTATATTGCAATACTAGAATAACCAATGTATAAAACAGTTATGGCTACAGATATTTGCAACTGATATTATGGTACTCAGTACATCCAGCAACAGTGTACTGTAGCTTTTGGAATGTTCTGTTAGCTAACGATTTATGCTCTATAGCATTTCTAGAGTTATCAACAGCTGAGCGCTCTAGCGCTCCAGATATAGACAAACGACAAAGCAGTGCTGAGTACAGCCATCATCATGGTACCGTAGGCGAGGGATAATTTGTCTGCTAATATTATTATTTCCGTAGCAATTATAGAATCATCAGTGTATAGAGCAATTGTCGCTATAGGCATTGGCATATGTCAATACAGTACGAAGCATAGCTATCACAGGAGCATTGTAGCCGTACGATTAATCTGTTCCCCGATGACGAAATCCTATACTAAATTCAGTGTGGCAAAAGACAGACACATTATCGTTCGAAACGTTAACAACGCAGTACTGAGTATTGCCATCGTCACAATACTGTGGTCCTTAGATTAATCTGCTCAATGATAATTTAACTCTTCAGCAATCCTAGTGTGATAGGCGGCTAGACCATATATCGGTAGTGATACTGACACATGACAATACAGTTCCGAGTGCAGCCATCTACACCATAACATAGCCATTGTGTATATCTGTCCGCTGATCACCTAATTTCTTTAGTAATTTTAAACTAATCACTGGACAGCGCAGCTTCTGTTGCAGACATTGACATGTGTCAAGATAGAACTGAGTTTGGCCATTAACAGGGCACATTATCCGTTGCACCTAACTGCTTAAGCGACGATATATATTCTATAGCAATTCTATAGTGACTAAAAGAACATTCATTATGGCACGAGGTATTAGCACTTAACTACGTAGTAGTGAGTGCAACCACCATTACGGTACAATAGCTGATAGATTAATTTGTCCACTGATGGTATATATTCCTGAGCAACTCTAGTGTAACCTACGTATAATTCAATTATGGCTTGAGATGTATACAATTGACAGTACGGTACTTAGTACTTTCACCAGCAGGGCACAGTTGCCGTTGGATCAATCGGTCCACCGGTGATTCATCTTCTGTAGCTTTCCTAGAGGGACAAGAGAAAGATCCATTACCGGTCTATTCATAGATAATCGACAAAGCGGTACTGAATATAGCCATCATTACAGTACTGATGCCGCTGAATTAGTTTGCTCAATCATGATTTCAATTTCACCGATGACATGTATAGTATGACCATTTTAGGTTGATCAAATAATTAATCTGTTGTATCAGGAGGAATTAACAGCTGATAGTACATTACTGACCACAACAATCGATGCAGTACCAGTACCATTGCATCAACGTATTCCTATCTGATCTAACTTATATTGCTATGCTAGTAAGGTCACTGGAAAGCTCAATTGTCGCTAAGGATATTGACAATTGAAGATATAGCATTGAGACTTGAAATCTAAACAGTACCACGTCGATTGGTTTAATCTATTCTCAGATAACCTCAATTCAACGTAAATTCTAGACTGATTCACTTATGGATTAATTACCCCTTGAAACATTGACAAACGTCAATACAGCACAAAGTGCAGCCATCAACACCATACTCTTGCAGTTGGGTGAACATATACACTGAGGACTTGTGTTCTGCTGCATTTCCAGAATGACGAACGGAAGATCAACTATCGCTCGAGAAAATATGCTCTGGGAGCACAGTACAGGGTACAGCAATTAACTCTCTACTGCAACCGTTGTATTGGTCTGCATAACGATGATACATATTCTAGAGCAATTCCAGAATGAGAAACGTAAAATCACTTATTGATCGAGACATTAACAAGTGACAAAGGAGTACTGAATACAGCCATCACCACACTACTGTAGCCATTAGAATTATCTGTCCACTGATGATTTATATAACGCAGCTGCTCCAGAATACTCAATGCAAATACCAGTTATAGCTGGAGATATTTGCAATAGACAGTACGGTAGATAGTATGTCCACCAACAGAACAGTATAGCCTCAGATTAATCTGCTCAGTGACCATATTAATTCAACAGCAGTTCTAGAATGATCAAAGTATGAATCAGTAGTAGCTTCAGACATTAACAATTGGCAATGAACTTCTGGGTATAGCAATCAACAATGTCCAACGGCCATTGATTGTATTTACTTACTCTATGTTCATCGCTATTATTTCGCTAATCTTGAACGACCCATGGATAGAGCAATTATCGCTTTAGGTGTAGACAATTGAACATGTATTATTGAGTGTGGCCATCTACGCAGTGCGTTATACATTGCATTAAACTTTTCGCTGATATTCAAACTTCTACAGCAATTCTAGAATGAGAAATGTGTAGACCAATTGTAGCTAGAAATATTGACAATTAGTAATACATTACGGATCGTAGCCATCTACGTAATGCTATAGCCATTGAATTAATCTGTTCACTGAAGTTTGAACCCCTACAGCAGATCTATAATGACCATAGCTTCAATTAAGTATACCTGGAGATACTTGAAAATACAATACTGAGTATGGCAATTAACACCGTGCTACAGCCATTTTATTAACCAATCCTCTGATTATGTATTTTATATTGCAATTCTATAATTATTAATTCATATATCAATTTCCTATAGAGATATTTAAAATTGTAAATACAGTACTGCGCATACCCGTCTGCAGACCACTATTGTCACTTGGCTAGATAATTCACTGATCACCTAACTTCTACAGCAGCACCTGAACTCCCTACACCATTCTGCAATCATTCTACAGTTTCTTAGTGTGTAAAATGGTCAGCGAACTCATTAACGCAATGGGTATAGTATTGTGCAGATAGATGCACTCAGCACTCTATTGCCATTTGTGAATGCCACTACAGATATATGATGTATCCGTTGAGCATTCTAGCATTGCTCTGGAGGTTAAGTCATTAGTGATCAGAATAGTCCAACGAAAACTCCGCTCTGCTGGTGGAAGTACTAAGTACTGCACTGCCAATTGTAAGTAACTCTAGCCATATCCGATCTGTACGTTTATTATTCTAGGATTGCTGAGGAATTTATACCTTCAGTGTAAAGATGAATCACACGCCCAGAGTACCGTGGTGATGGCTGTACTTTGTGCTGTGTTCCAAAATGTTAAAATCTAGAGCGATAATGGATCTACACTTTGCAATTCAAGAAATGCTACCGAATTTGTGTTAGCAGTGGACAGATTAATCAAACAGCTACCGTGATCGGATGATGGCTACACTCAGTACCATATTGTCATTTGTGAACTTCGCGGCAGATATATGTTATTTCCGTTGATAATTCTGTAATTCCTATGGAGATCAAATCATCAGCGTATAGATGACCTCGCGTTGAACGTACTAAGTAACGTAATGATAAGTGCAAATATCTCTAGCTATATCAGTTCCATACGTTCATTACAGTGGAATCGCGTGGAATCTATGTCATCGGTGAAAGAGTTAATCCAGCAGCACCTTTAATGTAATGTTGGCTATATGCAGTTCTGTGTTGCCTGTTCCTAACATTTCGAGCGGGATAGATCTCTCCTTTGTCATTCTGTAA
The DNA here is from genome assembly GCF_001483705.2 of Eufriesea mexicana. Lineage (NCBI taxonomy): Eukaryota > Metazoa > Arthropoda > Insecta > Hymenoptera > Apidae > Eufriesea > Eufriesea mexicana. Next base: position 492,344 of record NW_016923528.1, on the reverse strand, counting down.
TTCCTATGGAATGAAGAGCATTATAGAAGGGATTAATCGAACTGATACAATGCTCTGTCGGTGGATGTACCATGTACAGTTCAGACAATTGTGAATATCTCTACTCGTAACCATACTGTACACTGGATATTCTAGCTTTTCTTTGGGTTTCATATCATCGATGAACGAATTGATCCTTCGGACACAGTACTGTTGTGATGGCTGTAGTCTGTACTGTGTTGACAATTGCTAATGCCTCGAGGTATAATGGATACGTCCGCTGTCATTCTAGAAGTGCTGTAAAACCTAAATCATCACAGACCAGGTTAGTACAACAGCTAGACTTCTCTGGAAGTGGATGTTCTATTTACCGTACTATCAGCTATAAATACCAATAGTAATTACGGTGTCATACATAGGTAATTCTGGAATTAGCTTTGTACTTACATCATCAGTGAACAAACCAGGCCAAAGGCAACAGTGCTCCGAAGAAGACTGTACTCAGCACTTTGTTGCCATTTCCTAATGTCTAGGGGGCAGTTGATCTGTATTCTGCCATTCTAGCAGTGTTATAGAATATAAATCATCATTGAGCAGCTTAATACAACCTCCACAGTGCTATATCGATGGATTTAATAAGTACCATAATCGAAATTGGAAGCATCTCATTGCATAAAAGTAGTTTTCACTGATTATTCCAGAATTGCGTTGGTATTTACATCATCAGTGAATAAAGTAGTACAACATCTATATTACTGTCATCTTGGCTAAACTCAGTGCTCTGTTGTCAATTGTTAATACCTCGAGGCATAAAAAATCTGTCCCTTGTCATACTATAATTGCTATGAGATACACATCATCCTTGATCAGGTTAATCAATCTGCTACTGCGCAAAATTGGTGGATGCAAAAAGTACCGCTCTGTCAATTGGATATGTCTCGAGCCATCGCCGGAATATACATTGGTTATTCCTGAATTGCTTTGCAACTTATGCCATCGGTGGACAAAGTGGTGCAACGGCCACGGTACTCTGGTGATGGCTGTACTGAGTCTCCAATTCTTAATATTTCAAGGGATAATGGATCTGTCCTGTTTCATTCCAGAATTGCTATAAAATATAAACCATGTATGGAAATGTGAATACAGCTGCTGCAGTGATCTGCTAGATGACGCACCATGTACCGTGCTGTTAAATGGACATATCTCCAGCCATAACTGTGATACATATTGATTATTTCAGGGCTGCATTGGAATTTCCGTCATCAGTGAGAAAAGTAGTCCAACGGCTACCTTAGAGTGATGATGCGTTTACTCAGCACTTTGTTGTTAATATCTCGTGGGGCGATGGACCTATACTTTATCATTCTACAACTGCTGTTGAATATGCAGCTTCAGCGAGAAATTTAATCCAACTGCAACGGTGCTGTGTTCGTAGACGTGTTAGTTACCGGACTGTGAATTGTAAATATCACTAGCCATTTCCGTAGAATGCATAGGTTGTTCCAGAGTTTCTTTGGTATCTACGTCATCTGGGAGCAAAGTAGTATACAAGCATCTTTACTGCCACGATGGCAGTACACGGTACTGTGTTGTCAATTATTAATATCTCGAGGGATAATGAATATATGATTTGTCATTCTAGAGTTGCTATATAACCTAAATGATCATTCAGCATATTAATCCACCGGACACAGTGCCCTGTAGGCGGATGTACTAAGCACCATACTGGCAGTTGCAAATATCCCTAACTATAACCATAAATTACACTGAATTTACTACAATTGTTTTGCAATTTACATCAGTGATCGAATTTTCGAATGTCTACAGCACATTGCTTGTGGCTGTCCTCAGTACTGTGTTGTCAATTCTTATTTCCTCGAGGGATAATGGTTCAGCATTCCTCATTCTAGCTTTGTGGCCAAATATGCACCATCAGTGAACAGATTAATCCACCGGCAACAGAGCTATGCTGGTGGATGTAGTATGTACCGCACTGCCGGTTGGATATATCTCTAAACATAACCGTACTATAGATAGGTTATTTTAGAGTTACATTAGAATTTACATGATCATTCGACAAAGTAATTCAACGTACACTGTTCTTCGATGATGCCTGTACTCAGTTCTCCGTCTTCAATTGTTAATATCTCGAGGTATAAGGGATGCGTATTTTGTCATTCTACAATATTTGAAACATGTACATCTTCACTTAACAGATTAATCCAGCGGCAAAAGGGCCATGTCTGTAGATGCCCAAAGCACCGTACTGTCAGTTGTAAATATCTCGGTCTATAACCGGAATATGAATTCATTGTTCCAGAATTGCTTTCATATTTACATCATCACTGAACAAAGTATGCCAACGGATACATTACCATCATGATGGCTGTCCTCAGCACTGTGTTGTCAATTGTTAATGCCTGTAGAGATTATGGACGTGTATTTTGGCCTTCTGGTATTGCTATAGAATTTAAGTCGTCATTGAAGACAATAATCCACTGGCTACACGCCTATATCGGTGAATATAATACATTCCGTACTTTGATTTGGAAATATCTCAAGCCATAACCGTACTATACATTGAATATTCTAGAATTTCTTCAGTATTTACACCGTCACCATTCAATGTAGTCCAACAGGTACATTACAGTTATGATAGCTGTACTCAGTACTGTGTTGTCAACTGTTAATGACACGATGGATAATGGAACTTCGTTATTCACTCGTGAATTGCAGTGGAATGAACGTCATCAGTGAACGGATTAATCCAACGGCCATATCGCCCTGCTGGGGGATGTGCTGAGCATCATATTGCCAATAGTAAGTACCACTAGCTATAACCTCGCAGCACATACGCTATTCTGGAATCACCATCGAATTAACATCATGAATAATCAAGGTCGACCAATGTCTACAGTACTGCGAATATTGATGTGCGCAGTACTGCGTTGTCATTTGTATACGTCTCCAGGTGTAATGTATCTGCATTCCGAGTCCTAGAATTGCGGTGGAATATACAATATCAGCGAAAAGTTAATTCAACAGCAACAGTCGTCAGTTGGAGGATGTGCTATACGTCGTACTGTCAATTGCCAACAGCCCTAGATATAACCGTCCTACTATATGATTATCCAAGAACTGCTATGGAATCTGCATCATTATACAACAAATGTTCCAACGTCTGCGGCACTGTAATGGTGGCTCTACTCACTACTGCTTTGTCAGCTGTGAATTTTTCGGCGGACAACTGATCTCACACTTTTCACGCTAGAAGTGCTACAGAGTGTGAATCAACAGCGAGCAGATTAATCCAACGGCAACAGTTCTCTCTTGGCAGATGTACTAAGTGTCTTACAGTAAATTGTATGTATCTAGTGACATTAATTTACTATACATTGATTATTCCAGACTTGCATTGGAATTTGCGTTTATAGTAAAAAAAGCGCTTCGAGCTCTACTATAATTTGATGACGGCAGTACTCAGTAACCTGCTGTCATGTGATAATTTATGAAGGGATAATGGATCTCTCGTTTGTCATTCTAGAATAGCTATAATATCCAAATTATCATTGAACAGATTAATACAGCGGCTGCAATGCTCTGCCGGTAGATGAACGAGGTACCGAACTGTCAATGGGAAACGTCTCTAGCCATAACAGTACTATAAGCTGATTATTCCACAATTGGCTTCGAATTTACGTCATCAGTGAACGAAGTAGCTCAACGGCTACATTACGGTAATGACGGCTGTACTCTGTACTGTGGCGTCAATTCTTATTATCTCGAAGTATACTGGATCCACATTTCTCGTTACAGAATTGCTGTAGAATTAACATCATCAGTTGACAGATTAATACAACGGCATCAGTGATCTGCTGTTAGATGTCGTATGTGCCGTACTGTCAATTGTAAATATCTCAAACCATATCCTTATTATAATTGATTATTCCAGAATTGCTCTGGAATTTACGATATTATTGGAGAAGGTCCTTTAACAGCTACAGTACGGTGATGGTGGCTGTACTCAATACTGAGCGGTCATTTGCAAATTTCTCGCGGGATAATGGTTCTGCCTTTTGTCATTCTAGAATTGCTACAAAGTCTTGATCATCATTGAATAGATTGCTACAAAGTCCCGCGCTGTGAGTTGCAAATATCTCTAGCCAAATTTGTGCTGTGCATTGATTATTCCAGATTTGGCTTCGTATTTATATCGTATTTACATCGTCAATGAACAAATCATTTCAATGTCTACATTACGCTGTTGATGGCTGTACTCAGTACAGTGTTGTCAATTGTTAATGCCTCGAGGGTGTATGGATCTGTATTTTGTCACTATAGAATTGTTATGAAGTTTAAGTCGTCATAGAAGAGATTAATCCTACGGATCAAGCGATATATTGGAGGAGGTAATGGGAACCGTACTGTTAACTCGATGTGTCGCCAGCCAAAACCGAAACATATATTGATTATGCGAGGGTTGCTCTTGAATTTACGTCATTGTCGGACAAAGTAGTAAAACGGCTACAGTACTGCCATAATGGCTGTAGTCAGTCCTGTCTTGTCAGTCGTTTAGATATGGAGGGATAATGCCTCTGACATATTCATTCTAGAATTTCTGCAGAATATGGGCCATCAGCGAACAAATTGACACATCGGCAGCCGTGCTCTGCTGCAAGATGTTCTAACCGCCGTACTGTGAGTTGTAAATGTCTCAAAACATTACCGTACTAAACATTGATTGATCCAAAGTTTCGTTGAAATTCACATTATTCGTGGACAATGCTCTACAGCGGCTACAATACTGTGATGA
>NW_016923528.1:451054-487354 GCF_001483705.2 Eufriesea mexicana | reverse complement strand
CTCTTCCGAGTACTGTGTTGCCAATTGTTAATATCGCAAGGGATAATGAATCTTTATTATGTCATTCTATAATTGACATAGATTTTAATATATCATTGAATACAGTAATCCAGTGGCAACATTACCCTCTTGGTAGATGTACGATGTACTGTGCTGTCGGTCGTAAATACCTCTAGCCGCAACCGTAGTATACATTGATTGTTGTAGTACAGCTCTGGAAGTGGAGTTCTCAGCGTACGTAGTTATTCTACCGATGCAATACAGTAATGATGGCTGTAATCAGTACTGTCTTGTCATTCGCTTGCATATCGAGGGATGATGGATCTCTCTTGTGTCATCCTAGAACTGCTACGAAAAGTATATCATCCTTGAATAGATTAACATAGGGGCTGCAGCTTTATGCTGCTGATTGTACCATGTACCGCGCTGTCAGGTGGAAATGTCTCTAGCCACAACGGTACAATGCAATGGTTATTTCAGAAATGGTTTCGAATCTACGTCATCAGTGTACAAAGCAGCCCAACGGTTACATTACTGTGATGACGGCTTTCCTCTGTACTGTGTTGCCAATTGTTAATAACTTGACGTTTAATGGGTCTGTAATTTGCCATTCAAGAATTGCTGCAAAATATATACCGTCGCCGAGTAGATTAATACAGCGGCTGGTGTGATCTGCTGGCGGATATACTACGTGCCGTGCTGTGGGTTGGAGATATCTCTAGCCATAACCGTACGATACACTGATTATTCCAGGATTGCTTTGGAATATACGTCATCGGTGGAAAAAGGAGTCCAACGGCAACAGTACTGTGATGAAACCAGTGCTTAGTACTGTGTTGCCAATTGTTAATATCGTTAGGTATAATGGATCTGAATTTTCTCATCCTGGAAATGTTATACAACCTAATTTTTCATTCAACAGGATAATCCAACGGCAACAGTGCTCTCTTGGTGGATCTACGGAGCACCGTACTCTCAGTCGCAAATATCCCTAGCCGTAATCGTCCTATACAGTGATTATCCTAGAATTGCATTGGAATTTGCATCATCAGTCAACAATTGATCCAACGTCTACAGCACAGTGATGATGACTCTACTAAGTACTATTTTGCCAGCTGCTTATGCCTCGGGGGAAAATAGATCCGACACTTTGATTCTAGAATTGCTGCGGTATATTGATCATCAGTGAAAAGATTAATCCAACGGCAACAATGCTTTGTTGGTAGATGTACTATCTGCCGCACTGTCAATTTTAAGTATCTCAAGCCATAAGCTTTCTATACCATGATTAATCCATAATTACCTTGGAATTTACATCATCAGTGAACAAAGCTCCTCAACGGCTACAGTACTGTGACGATTGCTGTATTCAGTACAGTGTTGACATTTGCTAATATCTAGAAGGATAGTGGCTCTGCCTTTTTGACATTTTAGAATTGCAATAGAATGTAAATCATCATGGAAGAAATTAATGCCGCGGCTGCAGTGCTCTGCTGGTATATGTACGACGCACCGCGCTATCTATTGGAAATGTCCCAAGGCATAACCATACCATACATTGATTATTCCAGAGTTGCTCTTTAATTTACATAATCAGTGGAGAAGGTGGCCCAACGGCAAAAATACTGTGATGATGAGTGTGCTGAGTACTGTGTTGTCAATTGTTAAATTCTCGAAGAATACTGGAGCTGTATTTTGCCATTCTAGAATAGTTATAGGATTTATATCATCATAGAACGTTTTAATCCGACGCCTACACTTTTCGGTTTGTGAATGCACTAAGCACCGTTAAGTCAATTGTAAATATCCATAGCCATAACCGTCCAATACACTGATTATCGTTGAATTGCTTTGGAAATTACATTGTCAGTGAACAGAGTTATTCAACGGCTACAACACTATTACCATAGCTGTGCTCAGTACAGTACAGTCAACTGTTAACATCGTTAGGTATAATGGAGCTGTATTTTCTCATTCTGCACATGTCATACGATACAATTTATCATTGGAATGATTGATCCAACGGCAAGAGCGCTGTGTTGCTAGATTTACTGAGCACCGTACTGTCAATTGGAAATATCCCTAGCCAGATCCGTCCTATATACTGATTACCCAAGAATTGCTTTGGTATTTGCATCATTAGACAACAAGTGATACAACGTCTGCAGCACGGTAATGATAGCCCTACTCTGTGCCGTTACATCAGCTGTTTATATGTAGGGAGATAATAGATCTGCATTTTTCATTCTAGAACTGCAGCAGAACATGAGTCGTCAGTGAACAAGTAAATCCAACGGCAACTGTGCTCTGTTGGCAGATGTACTAAATGCCGAACTGTCAATTGGCAGTATCTGCAGCCATAACCGTACCATACACGGACTATTCCAGAACTTCTTTGGAATTAACATCATCAGAGGACAAAGTAGTCCAGCGGAAAAGGTACTGTGATAATGGCTGTACTCATTATTGTGTTGTTATTCGCTAATATCTCAAGGGACAATGGATCTGTCTTATGACATTCTAGAATTGCCACAAAACCGATGTCATCTATGGATAGATTAACACAGCTGCTGCAGATCTACATTGGTGGATTCAATAGGTACCGTACCGTCATTTGGAAAAATCCCAAACCGTAACCGTACTATACACAGATTATCCCAGAATTGCTTGGAATTTACATACTCATTGAGCGAAGTGGTCCAACTGTAAGGTTAAAGAAATGATGGCTGTACTCACATCTCTATTTTCAATTGTTAACTTCGCGAGGTATAATGAATATTTATATTGTCATTCTAGAATTGTTATATATATATAAATCATCATTGAGCATATTAATCCAACGGAGACAGTGTTCTGCTGGTGGACATTCCACTAGCCGTAATGACATTGGTCAATGCCATTAGATATAGCTGCACTATAAATGTTTTTCTAGAATTTCTTGCATATTTGCGTCAGTGAACAAAGTAGTCCAACGGCTACCATTCTGTGATGACGGCTGTGCTCAGTACTGTGTTGTGAATTGTTAATTTCACGATGGATAATGAACCGCCATTTTCCATTCCAGATATGCTCTAGTATATTCATCATAAGTGAACAGACAGATACAGCGACAACAGTGCTATGATGCTAAAAGGACTAAGCACCGAACCGACAATTGTAAATATTTGTTGACATAACGGTACAATACAATGCATATTCCATATTTACTATCGAATTTATATCTTCAGTGACAAAGTTGTCCAGCTGCTACACAACACTGTGACGGCAGGAGTGCTCAGAACTCTGTTGTTAGTCCTTAATATTGCGAGGGATAATGTATTTGTATTTTGCCTCTCTAGAATTGTCGCTGGGCCTAAGTCCTCGTTGAACTGATTAATCCGCCGGCAACAGTACCCTGGTGGTAGACGTACTAGTTGCCGTGCAGTCTGTTGTAAATATCACTAGCCATAATGGCACTATACATAGCTTTCTTTGGAGTTTCTTTCGAATTTACGATGTCAGTGAAGAAAGTATTCCAACGGCTACATCACTGTGACGATGTCAGTACTCTGTAGTGCATTGTCAACTGTTAATGTCTCGAGGAACCATGGAACTGCATTTTGTCATTCTAGTACTGTTATAGTACTTGAATCACCATTAATCAGTTTAATTCTATGGCTGCAGCGCTATATTTGCAGGTGTACTTATTGCCGTACTGTCAATTGCAAATGTCACTAGCCATAACCGTTATATACATTGATTATTCCAGAATCGCTTTGGAATTGGTATCATCAGTGTGCAAAGTAGTTGAAAGGCTACAGTAATGTGATCATGGCCGTGCTCCGTACTGTGTTGTCAATTGTCAGTAACTGGAAGGGTAATGGCTCTGCCTTCCGTAGTGGTTAGTGTAAGTACCACTAACCATAACCGTTAATTACATTGATTATCACAGAAATGCTTTGGAACATGCATCATCAGTGAACAAGGTAATTCAGGGTATAAAAAAATATGATGATGTCTGTAGTCAGTACTGTGTTATCAATTGTCGATTTCCCGAGGGATAGTGGACCTCTATTATGCCACTCCAGAATTGTTATAGGATTCAAGTCATCATTGAACAGTATAATCCAGCTGCTACAGTGTCATAATTGTGTATGTTACAAGTACCGTACTGCCAGTTGGAAACAACTCAAACCATACCCGTAATATGCATTGATTAACCCAAAATTGCTTCGGTATTTACATCATCAGTGGTGAAAGTAGTCCAACGGCAACAAAACTATGTTGGTGACTGTGCTCAGTACTGTGATGTCAATTTTTCACATCTTGAATTATAATGGACCTGTATTTTTATATTATGGAGTTATTATAGAATCTAAATCATCATTAGAGCGATTAATCTAGCGATAACAGTGATATATTGGTATATGTTCTAAGTAACGTGATGTCTGTTGGAAATTTCCCTTGCCATGACCGTATCATACATTGAATGTTCTAGTATTGCTTTGGAATTTACATCATCTGTGAACAAAGGTGTCCAACGGCTGCATTACATTCACGATCGTTGTACTAAGTACTGTGTTGTCATTTTTGAATTTATCGTGGGAAACGTATTTGCATTACTCGTTCCAGGATTGCTGTAGAATAAAGTTCATCTGTCAACAGATTAATCCAACGGCTACGGTGCTGTGATGGTGGACGTAATAAGGCCCGCGCTATCAATTGTTAATATCACCAGCCATAACCGTTGTATACATTGATTATTATCTATCTGCTGCTGATTATAAATCACCACTGAAAAAATTAGTCCAACAGCTACTGTACTGTGCTTATGGCTGTACTCAGCACTGCTTTGTCAGCCATGAATGTCTCCAGCAATAATGGATAGGTATTTTGTCATCCTAGAATTGCTGTAAAATTTGTGTCGCCAGTGATCAGATTACTCCCCCGGCTACAGGGTTCAGTTTGCGGGCGACCTATGTTGCGCACTGTCAATTGTATGCATCACTTGCCACAGCTGATTTATGCACTGATTATTCTAGGATTGCTGTAGAACTTTTCTCCAGGGAGCAAATTAAACCAAACGCTGCGGTAATTTGATGACACCTATACCCAGTGTCGGGTTACTAGTTGTTAATATCTCAGGCGATAACAGATCGGCTTTTGTCATTCAAGTTAAAATAATACTTTCTCTGATGGTGTAAATTCCACAGTAATCCTAGAATAAACAATACATGCAACAGTTTTGGCTAGATATGCTCGCAGCTGACAGTACGGTACTTAGTTCGTCCAAGAGCCGGTCACTCTAACCGATAGATTAATCTGTGCACATCGGATTTATGCTCTTTGTCTACGGTAGAGTTATCACGGGATATATCAAATATCGTTTGTGGTATTGACATATGACAATATAGCTGTTTGTGCAACCATCTCTACAATGCCATAGCCGTTGAATTAGTCTGCCTGCTGATCCTACAGGTCCTTCAGCAGTTGTGGTATAATGAATGGATACAACAATTATCTGTGGAGCCATTGACTAGTGTCAATTCAGTACACAGCATAACAATCATCAGAGCTTAATAAAAGTTTCATGGATCTGGTCACAGACGGTTTAAATTCTATTTCAACTCCAGAATGTCAAAAGACAGTTCCTCATTATCTCCCGATCTATTAGCAATTGACAATACAGTACAGAGTACAGCCGTCCTCACCGTAATGTAGCAGTTGGATTGCCTAGTCCACTGATGATTTAAATTCAGCAGCAAGTCCAGAGCTATTAACGTATATATCTGGTATCGCTAGGGACGCTTACAATTCCCAGTACGGTGCATACACATCCACCACCCGAGCACTGTTGCAGTTGGATTAATGTGTCCACTGATGACTTCAGTTCCGCAGAAATTCCAGAATGATCAAGGAATAGATCAGTTATGGCAAGAGACATTTAAAATTGATAGCACGGTACATAGTACATAAACATGAAAGCACGTATGCCGTGGGAATAAACTCTTCACTGATGATTTCAATTCCACCGAAATTCTATAAACACAAAGAACAGGTACATTATCTTTCGAGAGATTTACATTTGGCATAACAGTTCTGAGTGCAGCCATCGTCACAGTACTGACGTCGTCGGTTCAATTTGCCCACTGATGCTTCCAGTTGCGCTAGAATTGTAAAATAGTCAAAGTAGAGGTCTGTTATGGCTAGATATATTTATAATTGCCTGTTCTGAACCCAGTAAATCCACCAACGAAGCATAGTAGCCGTTGAATTAATCTGTAGACATATGACTTCCATTCCACAGCAATTCTAAAGCAATAAAAGGCAGATTCATTATCGCTGGAGATTTCAGCGATTGACAAAGCTGTACTGAGTACAGTCATCATGGCAGTACTATAGCCGTTGGATTAATTTGTTCAAAGGTGACTTCAATTCCACTGCAATTCTAGAAAAATCAATGTGTATATCAATTGTGGCTTGAGACTCTTATAATTGCCGGTACGATACTGGTTACAGCAACATACAGTGCACTGCAGCCGCCGGAATTTTTTGTGCACTGATGATATAAATTCCACAGCTATTCAAGGATGGTCAACGTTTACATCAATTGCTGCCCTTGAATTAATCAGTTCACTCATGGTTTAGACTCCATTGCATTCCTTGATCGATTAATTTACAGAGGATATGTGCGCAGAGGTATTAACAAATAGCCATACAGCACTAAATGCATCCATCTACGCAATGCTATAGCCACAGAGTAAGTCTGTTCGATGATCACATTAGTTCTTCAGCAACTGTAGAGTAATCAATGAATGGAGCAATTGTCGCTAGACATATTGGCAGTTGCCAATAGAGTACTGAGCGTAGTCATCAACACAGCACTATAGCCGTTAGATTAGTGCCTTCACTAATGATGTAAGGTCTATGGCATTTCAACAATGACGAAATACAGGTCCTCTATCGCTAGAGGCGATAACAATCGACATTAGAGTTCTACAATCACCCACAATCAGAGTACTGGAACCATTGTATTTATTTGCTCACCCGCGATATGAATTCCGCAGGAACTCCAGAATCATCAATGAATGAAGCTGTTATGGCTAGAGACACCTCCAGTTGGCACTACGGTACTTAGTACTCCCATGAGCCGATCCCAGTTGCCGTTGAATTTATCTGTTGACAGAGGACTTGAGTTCTGTAACAATCCTAGAATGACGAATGGCAAATGTACCATCACTCGCGATATTAGCAATCGGAAAGACAGTACTGGGTACAGCCATCATCACAGTACTATAGACGTTTGATTAATTTGCTTACTGATGGCTTACGTTAAACAGCAATTCTAGAATTACGAATGTAAATTACGGATACGGCGTAAGATATTGACAATTGACAGTACGCAACTTCGTGTATGCACCAACAGAGCACTGCAGCCGATGGTGTAATCCGTTGCGTGACGAGCTAAGCTTTATAGCAACTCTAGAATTACCAATGGATACACCATATTATCTCTAGCGGTATTTCGTCTATACACTAATTATTCTAGAACTGCAACGGAATTTCTGTGATCATTGTATAGATTGATCCAGTGATTGCAGTGCTGAGTATACTGCTGATCTCAGTACTGCGTTGCCGTTTGCTATTATCTCTAACGATGATTGTTCCATCTTTCTGGAATTGTTATGTAGTGTAATGATGAATGAACTGATTGATACAATGACTATAGTCCTGCGTAGGCCGATAGTTTCAGGAATGTAAATGCAGCTGCTAATATCTCTAGTCATGCTTGATAAATCCATTGAATATTGTATATTTGCGGCAGAATTTGCGTGATCAGTGAATAGATTATTAAAACGGCTGTAGTTCAGTCTATATGGCTATACACAGTGCTGTATGGTCAAATGCTAATATCCCTGTCAACAATTGACCTATTTATAGATAATAATGAACCTGCTGTAAAATGTAATGATGACTGAATAGAATAAACTTACAGCTGTAACACTGTGTTGATATCTGTCGTACACTATATAAGGCTATACTCACTACTGTATGGCCAGTTCCGGATATCTGCAGCAATAATCGGTCTATCCATTTTATATTCTAGATTTGCTATAGAATTTAGATAATTGATCCATCCACTGGTCATTCTAGACTTGTTCTAGAACTTAGCGATCAGTGAAAGGATTAATTCAATGACAATAGCTCAGTGTGGGTGTATATTCTCTGTACTGCGATGTCAAATGTTAGTACTCCTGGCGATATTTGGTATATCAATGGATCATACAGCTTTAGAATTTTGCTTTAGAATTTTGAGGATCAGTGTATAGATTAATCCAATGGGAACAGCAGAGTGTAGGTAGCTATACTCAATAACGCATCATCAGTTGTTAATGTCTATAGCGATACAACATTCATGTATTGATCGTGCAAGAGTTGCCACATAATATATATGATCACTATATGTACTAATAAAATGCCTATGGTACAGAGTGACATGCCTATATTCAGGACCGTATTGTCAATCGCTAATGTCAGCAGAGATAATTTGATTACTCAATGGCAATTCTTCAATCGCTATGTAATTTCAATTCTCGGTGCGTAGTCTGATCAAATGGCAATAGTACACTCAAGATGGCATTATTCAGTACGGTATTGACATTTGCGAACATCTCCAGCGATAAATATTCCATCCGATGATCATGCATGAATTGCTATAGTATTTAACTGATCTGTGGTTAGACAGGGCCAATGTACATTGTACTCTGCAGATGGTTATTCTCGGTGCTACATTGCTATTTTTTGACTTCTCCAGGGACCATTGATATATTCATAGGTATTTCTGGAATTCCTATAGAATCTAAATGTTCCGTCAATAGATTACGTCAATTGCTTTTGTACCGTGCTGGTCAATATACTCGGTACTGTGATGTCAATTGTCAATACCGCTACCCATGATAGATCCATACACTAATCATTCTGGAATTGCTACAGAATTTATATGGTCTGTGACTACATCAACTCAATGGCCACAGTACTGCATAGATGTCTGCACTCAGTACTCCACTGTCAATTGTTAGTGTCTCTCACGATAATTTATCTATTTATTGTCAATACCAGAATTGCTGTAGAACTGAAGGGATCATTGTATGGAATAACCCAGTGACTATAGTGCTCTCGGTGGCTGTACAGAATACTGCCTTGTCACTTGTCAATGTCTCAAGGGGTAATTTACCTATACATTGATCAGTCATGAATTGCTATAGAATAGAAGTGATCAGTGAGTAGATTAATGCAACGGTTATTGTAGGGTAAAGATAGGAATACTCAGTTCTGTATTATGAATTGTTAACATCTCCCGCGATAATTGGGCTATCCATTGATAAGTCATGGTCTGCATTATAAACTAAACGACTGGTGAATGCATCACTTCAGTGGCTCTGTTACTGTGTAGATGGCTACATTCGCTGTTGTATTATAAATGCTAACATCTCTAGCCATAAATGATCTATCAAATCATCATTATGGAAAAGCAAGGGAATTAAGGTGATCAGTGTTTAGGTTAGACCGAAGCCTCTATAATTATTTAGGTGGATAATCCCATTACTCTGTTGCCAACTATTGAAATCCCTGGCGATAATTGATTTAACCTTTCGTCATTCTATCCTTGCTATAGAGCTTGGATGACCAGTAAATGGATTAAATCAAACTAAGTGGTACTGTGTAGATGGTTACATCTATTAATGTAAACTCAATTGCTGATATCTCTAGCAACATTTTATATATCCGTCGATAATTCTGTAACTGCTACGCAGCTAACGTGATCATCAGACAAATTAATCAAATGGCTACTGTACTGCATTTGCGGCTGTTTGCAGTAATATGTTTTCAATTGTTCGAAGCACTAGAAGTAACTGATATATATATATATATATTGAAAAATTCAGAATTGCTATCGAATTTATATGATCATTGCAGATAGATTAATAGAATGACCATAGTGCTAAATATTCGGTGTTTTCCCGCGCTATACTGTGCTGCGGTCTGCTTTGCTACGCTTTGTTTAGAATGAGTGGGGAACGAGTTGTAAGCTATGGTTAGGTTAGGATGTGTTTGGTGTTGTTAGGTAATGTAAGGTTAGGGACTTGTTATTTTCGATGCTTTTTAGTGGTATCGTTAACCTTGCGGCGCTCCAATGCGCTCTGCACTAGTTAGGTTGGGGAAGGTATAGTACATTAGATTTCGTTTTGTTTTGTTAGGTTTAGTTAAATTAGGTTATGTTGGTTTAGGTTTGGGTAGGTATCCGTACTACTTGCCGCATTCGGTGGTATTCCGCGATTTCCATATTCAGCCACGAAACTTCTGAAGACGTCATAAGCTCATAGTACAGACGTCTGACACACGAATTACGCCAGGAAATTGAAGGGAAAGTAATTCTGGCACGAAGAGGCGATCGGGATGTAGAAATTCGTGCAACGGAATGTTGGCCACAATATGAGAGGCGGGCGGATGAAATAAAACTTGGTGCACGGAGGATAGGATTGGAGGACGTGAAACAATTGCTAATGAAGTACTAACGACACCCATTACGTGTTAGGGCCCCAGCTGGACCAGAGATAGCGCTCATACTTTCGACTCCCATGTGTAAGTATGCGTGAGGGTAATACATTTCTCCCCTTTTGCAGCATCGTCCAATCTTTGTAGGGCTCTCTTTCTCTTTCTGTTTTTCCCTTTGCAATCACATGGCCATAACACTTACATCTGACAAAGAAACGCTAGGAAGAATCACGAGAATCGATGTGCGCAAGTATACCAGTGGAAGGATCTAGTGTTCCTTGCGACTTCCTTCACTGGGATTTCATAATCCGTAGGTGTTCATGCGAATTCGGTAACTAAGCGCGTGTGTGTGCTACAGGTAAATACGAAAGTGTGAAAGACTGTTTCTGTCTCCATTTTGAGCTGTCGCTTGCGTAGGAATTTTGGGAATATTTTATAGGAAAGGAAATGGGGTATTGTACTGGAATTAGTAGAGTATAAATCATTTAGGCCAGATTATGTGTAGTAAGACAGAGAGGTTGATAGAGTTAGTACAGTGAGTGTAGTATATACATTTGAACATAGAATACAGAATGATATTCTGGTAACAGGTGGAATGAAATGTGAAATGATGTGAAAATGGTTACATTGCACAGTATGCCTCTAAAGTCCTTTATTAGGTGCTTCCTACGTATTATAAATTAGCGCTGTGTTACGTTAACAACGTAGAATTGCGTACAATATTTCTTAAGGTCTTTTTGTCTAGATTTCAGATGTATTAATTAGCCGTGGTTGGTAGTAACTAGGGTGGGTAGGCTCTGCAATTTATATTCTTCATACCATTGGTCAATAAACAATTATTTTGTAAAGATAACACTAGGGACTGCTCCTAAAGTTAGATAATTATTTTTCTTCGGAGGGCAGGAAGCACATACTGCAACGCAACAAATTTCGCTTCAAGTGGAATAAGTTATATATGTTGAGAACGAAATTTTAAGACCCTTAAGTACCGTTAGCGGCGATTAGGGATCTCTTAACAGTATTCCATCAGTTTTCGCAATAAATAAATCTCAAACGTGCGTCACAGGTTATAATTATTCTGATTACTAGTTTCATAGAATCTAAGGGCTTAGATACGAAGTAATGTGTCCCTTGCTAAAATATGATGTTAAATTTATTATTGAATTTACCGAAACTCTGCTAATTCCCGTGAACTTAGAATTTCTCTAACGTTCATTAGAAGCAGATAATCCTATAAATACGGGGCAATCGTTTACATAGTCATACCCAACAAATGCAGTCAACTATTTCTTCGCAGATGTTAATACAATTCTCGTGTAAATGCAGATTGCGTGTGGAACTACCGAGCTAGTATTCCCCCGAATGAACAACGCAATCGATGTCCGCATCTTGACAGCATTCGTTGCGAACGTGCAATCTAACACGCACAAATATACTCAAGGAAACGATTTTAAAGTATCGTTATATTAATGGACATAAATCTAACTCGTCTAACAAAAACAATAGGTTTCGCCTTAAAAAGTTGAATGCATAAATTACAATTATTATTACACAAGTGAACATCAACATTTCTCTAAGGAATTATAGCAAAATTTTTAGCCGACGTCCACCAGATGTTTACAATAAATTGCCCAAGGTGTACGACAAATAAATAAAAAATTTCCTACCAAAAATTGCCAACAAGCACCTCTCGAAGTTCGGCAAAATTACAAGCAATCCTTTATGAAAAGTCTCCAGTGAAGTCAGCGAAAGACTTCTCAAAATCCTAGCCAAAGGATACGAAACAGGTAGCGGGATTGAATCCTCCGAGACACGAGAATCGAACATGTCCTCTCTGGGCTCTGTCTAATTACTCTCGTCAGTGCTGCACGATGTGGACCTCTTTAGAGGGAGTTCCGATAGGAAGCACGACGAACAAGTGTCCTCTGACACGGCTGGCTACGTCAATTCGGGTAGGGGGGGGGGCACGGAGCATAAAATGCGAAAAGGGTTTGGATCAAAAGGAGTCAGCTAGGGGTGGCTGCGCGGAGAGAGTGAAAGCTTCATTCATACCAGTAACACTCTATTAATTTTGGTTGATACCGTGTCTCTCGTAAGTGACGACACACACCGTCTCATGTTTCGCTTCATCCACGTTCCACCCATTCCCAGGATCGTTCCGAGCTTGCACGGCGGACGTTGTCACGAACCTAAATGTAGCGGCGCGTATGTCGAGAGGGCGAGGAGAAGTGAAACATTGGAAGGAAAGTTGGAAGCTGGAGATGTAGCCCCTTGGTTCTCTGAGGAAGTTAATGCGTGCCGTGAGATCGTGGCACCGTCGTGGATATTCAGAGCTGTATCAAGCCTGATGAGGCGTTTGGAGTTATTAGAAATATGTCAGACATGTAATCCTCAGTCACTATAGCAAGCAACTGATGGACGTACCACAATCAGAATATCTATGAGCGCATGTTCCCAGAAGATGAGCAGTATTCATTTTGTAATCAAGGATCTTGGGCACCTCTTGCCTAGCAAACATATTTTCACCTTTGCTCAACATTCGTGGTACAGTATATTTTCTCCAGATTACAGTTTCCTCAAGTTTACACTGCTGTCTTCCGTGTTTCACATTTTACTGTTCGTTCATCTTCCAACAACCAACGAAGACTTGCAAGCTTTCCAACAATTTTTCCGGAAAGTAACGGAGATTAGAACCTAGGTTATGTTTCACGAGATGTCCGACGGAAAATTTGACTGAGAATCAGAGAGAGGAATCAGCTAGTGATAGGGATCGCATGAGGTATGACAGGGATATGGAATTTACAGCCTTGCTTTGAAATTGAAATACCTAACTGATTAATATACATGGTTAGCATTGGGTATATCGACTTGTAAATAGTACCTGAATATGATATGCGCTATTGATGGAAATTAACCCTTTGCACTCGACGAATTTTTGGAAAATGGAAGATTGGATTTCAATGTCTTTCTGTTTCATAATAGGAAATCGTATTGCAATTATCACCTTGTCACATTTGACTTTGGTACCTCGCACGCCGTCACGTTATTTGGAGTTCGACGAATTTTTGGGTATTGGGCTTCGAATTTTATCAAATGGCGACCGAAAGAATTCTCTCGGGCAAAAATTGTTAAATGGGCAGACGGAAATTAAAAGGGCATACGTAACTATGATCACGGTCGAATAGATGTCGATACTAATATAGAGATTGCGTGGTGGTCATGTTTATTTGTAGCAGCAATATATATGTCAGAATGGCAACAAAATTACAAACAATTTCTCGACGCACTCCAACGCTCGAAGCATTGTTACAATATTGCAACCCTGCTCGACTTCGTCACTTAACCTTACAACTCGTTCCAACAACAACTGACTTCGACTCCAACTATACATCAACTCTTAGAACTTTGATGGTGACCATCTGCCGCCATTCTTTAAAACTTGCATGACCGATATTTGTTGATATATCAAATTTAGTGGAATATAATTGTGTTCTACGCACCGATGTCAAGTAATTGTGCAACTCTATTATTATACAATGCTACATTTAAGGCTCAAAGGTGTACTGCAAGTTCTTTAATAGCGAATCTTTGATACTCTGCTATTCTCTAGCCAAAAAATCGTTGATTGCAAAAGGTTAACATGAGCACATGTGATCATAATAAGGGTCCGCCGCGTCACCCAAGGTTTTGCCCACTTACCTGGGCTTCGCACATTCGATCCTCGTTTTCTCGGTAACCCTCGTAAAGCCACGTGCGCGTGATGGAGTATGTGGGGTACTGCGTAAATCTTACCATAAGCAACTCATACTCTCAGCATTTGCGAAGGTGGAACATTCAAAACAATTCATTTTATCCCCTTTATTAATTATGTTAGTACATTAGATCATTAATTTATAAATATACATTCATATAGAATATTCATTTTGTCAGATCCAGCGAAGAATTATGTAATGTTTGATGATGTATATTGGGAAATTATCTGAGAAGCATGCATCGAATGCAGAAATACCTTCTCCACGATATATAAATTTCGAAAAGGATTGAGAGTTATGTTAAATATGGCGATAGCTAACTAGTCTGAAGGTATGCATGGAAGACATTAAGAAGATCATTAAGATCCGCTTAACACGTTCCTTGTATAAGCTTCTAAGTCTGGTAGCTCTACGAGGCATACAGTTTAGCCACACGTGTATGACATCACCTATGGTGTATAATGCAGGTTTGCGCAAAAGTATGACGGACGTTTATGTCATTGAACATTTATGCTGATTTACCTCCAAAGGCTAGAGAGTGTAGAAAAGTGACGATAATATAGATAGAACCTTATAAAATTAAACAGTATAAATAACAAAGGATTGCAGTAATTAAATACGGTCAATAATTTAAATCGCGAACGGCATTCTATATCTAGGTATACAGGATGGAATTAATATCCGTCGATCGTGCTTCTCATTTGTATTATAAGGAATTTTACTCATACTCAAACGTTTCTAATCATCAGTGATTCGAGTGGTTAATCATTAACTAATCCATCCTACCGCAATTGCCATAACGAAGTGAATCGTGCTCTAAAAGCGTTCTTGTCTATTGAAACAAGCGGGAGAATTACGGACTAGCATACGCGAATTACGACCGTGTACAAGACGACTCCATGTTCACCAGCCTCACTAACGGGTCAATCCTACCTCAGTAATTGCCGCCCTTAAAATGACTTACACGCGAACAATGGTAGACCCCGAGTCAATCACGCTGCCAGAGGCGCAAAGGGCGGACCAGGGAGGCTATGCAGCCGGACGGAAATTACGTGCTCCTAACACAAGGGGTACAACTTACTCATACGCAGTGGTCTGACCGCAGGCACATGCTGCACCAGCATCAGGCCTATACTCCAGACGCGAACGACCAGGGTTGCTGGAACCTCGCATTGACACCAGAAAATGCAGTGACCCGAGCGTCACCCTAGAACCTGGTGCATGACGAGACTATCAGTAGCTGGAATGAGTGTCGGAGACGAGTCGTGACGATGACGTGCGAAGCATGGAATTGTTGAGTACACGGGACTACGTCACGTAGGCTTGATGGTACTTAAGAACAATCGTGATTATCGCGAGAACAATTATTTTCTCCTTGATGAACGAGAGGGATGTGGGGGAAAGTATATGAGTTTGACGTATTAACTCGTAGCTACGTAGCTCACCCTTCTTCAGATAACTCGCAAATGGGTCTTGTCATAGGAGTCTGTCTTACAGGTATTTATAGCTACCTAAATCTAAACGCACGTATCCCTCGTCATCCAACGATATCTCCTACCTTGCAACTAGCTGTGTCCAAACGCAAGCGTCACTCTTTGTCCAACGATGTCTGCTATCTTGTAACTAGTTGTGTCCAAAAGCTGGCATACCACGCCGCCCAAAGATATCTTCCTGATTAAATTTTGAGGAACCTGAAAAGCTGTAAAGGGAATATATCAATGCACATGTAAACACGAAAGGAAATAGAAGCGAGACGAATAGAGATCATAAAGGTGTACCAAATGGAGGGCACAATCCATCGAGGAGACACAAGCAACAAATAGATGAATTTAAACCGAATTCGAGATAACAAGCCGAAGATGAAAGGATCCGAAAATAGAAGTAAGGAGATTCAGAAACAAAAACAGTTGGGGTATAATGTATATGTCGAGCGGACTATGGTTATCGACTAGCCCGGAGGCCTTGACAATGACCATCTGCCACCGCTACCTCACCACCACCTCAACCAAATGAACCTAAAATGGAAATATGTAGATTAGTCCTGGAACAGAACTGATTAGTGACGATAACGGTGTGACATTGAAAACAGCAGAGAAACACTTGAATAGAGACGAGAAAATGAAACCGGGATAGAGGCGGTAATAAAATTGACTTACCGAAGCCTACCTTGCATAGCCAGCTGCTCACATCTGTCCCTCGGTGCGGTCGCCATGGCCCCGCTGGTGGTGTCCCAGAAGCGCCTGTCCAGACCCCGAGGAGTCCCGTCAGAACACCAGCCGGTGTAGACATGAGGATTCGCGCGTTGCCCTTCTTATACGACCCACATTCGATTGCCGAAATCGGCCAAGGACTTTTGAATTTTGTCGGATGCCCTAATAGCTACATCTTCTCCATTATAGTCGATATTTTATTAAACTTTTCCATTTTTATTATATATGTATGATTCAGGTAATTTGTTATTAACAATATCAAAATGATATTACTAATAAATTCAACAATTTTGCAAAATTGGTAATACCATTCACAGGAGATCTAAACTAAGGAATCCCACTGTATACGACGTTGGGTCGAATTACCCGTATTAGCTTTTACGTTTTTTTCGGTTTACGGACACATATTTTACCGTTCTATCAATATGGAACATCATACTAATATCCTTTTTCGATGGTTTCTTCTTCAGAAGTATCTGCAGAATGCTCTGTTATGAAGCAAATTCGTACCATATAACAAAAGTTTTATATAGATCTAAGAATATTCACAGGAAGTGATCTCGGAAATTAATTTTGAAGCTCATAACCAGTTATAGTTACTTATAACGAAAAATAATTTTAATCCGAGGCATTGATTAACTCAGGAAACTCTCATTTGTATTGTAAGACAAGAATGATCCTCCTAACTTTCTCACTGCTTATTTTTGGATAAACGCACATATTCTTTAGAAACTGAGGAGGCAAGAAAAATTTAAATAACGTATTCGTCTTTGTTAAAGTAAACTCTAAAAGGTCTACAAAATGGTTATTACAGATTTAATGGAAATTTAAAGTATATATAACAGTGTTTCCTAATTCTATCTATGCCCATATGAAATTCATCTAATCAGTGATACGGGAAATTATTAATCAAATCTTCTATCTCATTTTCATGCTTTCCATATTTATCAAGAATTCATGCTCTGCGCAATCTGTTTTAATAATAAACTTATTGATTAATACATTATTTGACTGCAAATTTTATTGGCAGTTTAATGATTAAATAGCAAATGATGTTTCCGTTTTGTTTGCATATGGTATTGGCAGTTGTGTACGCTCATTAACTTTTACAAGATTGTCATATTTATTTACATTTGGACGTAATGAAATACTCATAGGCAAGGAATTTCTGTCACGATATCACGTTTATTTTCTTTACCTTTATAATGTCTCTATTACCGCCAATTAAGGTGTCGATTAATTATGTATTCTGTTCATAATCCACTCCCTATCTCTTTCGACTAATATTAATTATCCTATTTACACGGTAACTGCACATGTTTAAATATACATTTACATATAGTTCACACCAGACAAACGGAAACCGTAAATTTGATAGATTGGTAGCTTCAATAGACGGTGGTAACAGATTCAGTTAACGTGAATGGAGAATGCTAGTATAATATACAATTGTGATTAAATTAAACTACTCGTTAAAAAAAGTCACGTGGGTTCCTTTACCTGTCAATTTGACTGGTACTCTCAGAAATATGTATACTGGTAGCGTCCGCAAGAATAACTTTAAACAAAGCCAAATTTCAGACTGCCGTCTTCCTGCTTCACTTCAAACTTACACAAGGAAGACTCCCTATTTAACAAAGCCTCTAATCCTAGACACCACTCATAAAATTCAATGCACGTCCCTCGGTGTTCTCCTTTAACAAACCTCATTCCTCCTCATTTTCCCAAAAATTTAGACGGAATATTTCTTATTCATTCCTATGAGAGATGTTCCTCCACTATACATTGTTATATACATACTCAGATGATCCTTCATCGCTTCTCCAGTTCTGATTTTGTAACCTTTCCGCGTAATTCAACCTATCTACCGTCTACTTAGCCAGTCACGTCGAAATACTATACGAGAAGGAGTATTGATCCACCTTGCACGGGCATAATAGGATTAGTGTCGCCGTACTTTCTAGCGGCAACGAGATCATTAAACGTGAAGGAGAAACGTACCGATGGTGGTTAATCGCGCGAGTATGATAAGCCTTATCCTGTCTCAGTATGAGTAGAAAAACTTGGAACGAAGTTGCTCGCACCTGTTCACGTGCTTGTCAGAAACACTAATCATGGAAACTCGGTATTAATCCAGGATTCGAATCAGTACGTGGAGCCATGTACGTGGAACCTACTTTCGACGATGGTAAATACAGTACGAATCAAGTGAGTCCCGAAATCGCAGCACTCTACTGGCGTCGCTATAAAGGGATCTGCGGTTCCTTATTTGGTTTTCTCCCTTTCGAAAATATACGACATGCGAGTGCCTATTTATAATTTCCATTTCTTCATAAAACAAAATTTGCAGCCTCGAATGGCGTTTCGCTATGATATGAGAATATAATTGTGTGGCACACTTGTAGAAAATGTGTGAATAAGATGTCGTAGATACCACGAATCGCAAATTATTGTAAAAATGCAAGTGAAGTTAGGGTCAGCAGGTACCACGTGTAGAAAAGTCATGGGAAGTCAAGTAAATCGATTTCGCCAATTAAAAAACTTATGTATAGAAGAATCGCGTAAAAGAAACCCTAGACCTTAGTGTAAAAGTATAATTTTAAATATGCAGATAAAATTAGAGTAAATACGTACTATAATATTAATGTAGGTTTAAAAAAAGGTATATCGTTATAAGCATTGAAATATCGGAAGTGTCTCGTTTCAAGGATATGAGTGAAAATGGCACATTTAATCCGTATATTTTACTTTTGTTTACATGGACCCTATTATTCCATCAGCCATACAAAGTTTCCCATATATTTTTAAACTGAGATATTTGCTCGTCTTCTACAATTTTCCTGTTATATTCCCTCCTTTACGCAATATTTACATAGTGCTATAGGTATCTTTAGTTTTACGGTATTACTTAAGATTATTCTTCACAACTTTCTCTCACGAAGAATTGATTAACATATTGCCCACCACTAGTACCTCTAGAACAAATTCATTGATCCGCAATTTACTGCCTATTTTTATCTTCAGTAACCAGTAACAATGAAAACACTGAAAAAGACAGCCCTCCATGGAACCTTGTAAATACCTTTAACCTTTATTTTTCGAAACAAAATTTTTGTATCAAAAATACCTGACAGTGCTGGCATATGAATGAATACGATGTATATCAAAGGAACGAAAACATTTTCATAGTACAAAGGGTTAATTGTTATTTCCATTGTTGTAACTGACAGGATTCACCTCTGCCTTATTACATGATTTCCAAAAAATTGCTTCGCTGTATCTTGCTGAGTCTAATTCTGCAGTCACTACGTATCTGCCCAAAAATCGCCGGACAATAGACTGGATTTAATCGATTCGCCGACAGTTTCCTCTACATAGATTTATGATTCGGTTACAGTGAATGAGTGGCAATAAGGCGTATCGAGATTTCGATCATAATTTGGTCATAGCTGAGCGGAGGATTGTAAACGAGTATGCAGGGAGTGGTGCCATTGACTTGATATCTGGTCGCAGTCGACGATTCCACGTGGACAGATAAAACGAGATTGTTGAGTAGAATGTGGGATAGAATGTGCTCCTTATCTATTCTTCCGTTTTCGAATGGCGAACGTTTGAAGGGTCGGAGATTCGAAAATCAATGCTTATATGCTCTGTTGAACTTCGATTCTGTTCAGGTTTTACAGTTATTCGGCAGTTAACCATTGAATATATGTGCCTCGTGCCTAGAAATTGATTGCTTTACTTATAAATTAATGGAAATGCTTGGGATTTCTTCTATCGAGCTAACTGTGCCTCGCAATTTTTCATTTCCGTTAGACATTCTCGGATGAATGTGTTTCAGCAGTGTGTCCGAGACGTAAAATTGGCATGCGGAAATCTGTCCGTGTGTCTGTTGTTCAATATTAGAGCTTCCGAGCTACAACGTATGTCTGAATAATGTATACGTATTATATCAAGTAATTTGATTGGAATTGGTAAGTATAAGCAGACCTGCTTTTACTTCAATAATAAATATCAATAACAATATTGCTACAAAGAAAGTATTTTTTAAATTATTATGAAGTCAGGAAATCAGGAATCGTTATTTTAACGAGTTACGCAGTTCTAACGCTAAGTTTCATTTTATTCCATACGAATCTGTGATATAAAGTTTTCATAAATGAGATTATATAAATGCAGGTCAAGCTTGGTTTTGAGGAATAGATAATTTCGTATTCCGATAATTTTTTATTTTAATATTATTTGGTAATGTTGATCCTCCTTAAGTATCTGTTGGTTTAAAAAATACGAAGCTTTCAAGAATAGCTGGCGTACGTCTTGCGTTTTTTGTAAAAACCATGCATGTTATAATTTTGGTGCAAATATCCATTATTTGATTTTTCAGTTTCGTAACTTTAGTACCTTCTGTGTGAAATGTCTTGATAGCATGAACGCTTTTGCTGATTCAACACGTATGAAGATGTCACGAGAAAAGTCCAGAAATATCAATTTTCCTTAATTTTCTAAATTTGATATCTCTTATTGGTTCACTGAGAATAATGTAATGTTTTTATGTAATAGAATTAGGAATCCAATATATTAACATCTCATTACTGTCTTGTACTGTAAGAGACAAAATAAAAACAAATATGCGTAGAAAAAGCTTAATGGGTACAGAGATGTGAATTTCTTAAGAAATAGAATTGTAAACTAGTTAAATTTGGTGAAATTGCTTTTAATTAATAACTTCCTGCGCATTTGATAGGTCAAAACCTAAATTAAATTTCTAAATTAAATTTAAAGACGTGAAATTAATACGTGATATATTGAATTTAGAATATGTTTCCTTGCGGAGGAATGGCTTATATCCTTTTCCGCCTCTCATTAATTATAATGAAGCAACATTCTTTATATCATGGACAATATTTAGTATAAAATGCTCCTATCAGATTTGAGAACGAACATTTTACACCACCTGATATTTTGTAGAAGTACAAGTGTGGTATTGTACCCAGCATATCTATAGTACGTTGATACCCTGATTATTGTGGTATATTATAGTCAATTTTCGTTCTTGAGTAACTAACAAGTGAGTCAATACATTTGTACATTGTTGGCAGTCGATTAAATATAATTCTTGCAGTTGTTGATGAATATTTACAAAGGTGTAAAGCAGAGCCTGGTGTTATATTATAATAATGGCAAAGTTAACCTAGGTTGAATGTAATAAAAACGTTTAATAAAATAAATATCTGAACCTTTACTCCTCTGGTGCAAATAGTAGGAGACGAGGGAAACCAAATGGAATAGGCTTTCATTGAATCAATTAGTAACACGTTTAATAAAAACAGAAGATAATAAAACTTCTCTGGATTGGGTTTGAGTATTTTTATCTCAGTTAGCAAACAATTTCATTAAAAATACCTTATTGAATAAGAAGCTGCAGATGTAGGAAACGTAAGGAAGAGAATATAATATTAATTTTCAAAATAAAACTCTGATACACCTTCTGCAATTGCAATTATGCCTTAGCGTGGTATTTGTTAAGATAATTAATTTTGATCCAATTGAAAGGATTCTGAAGTTAGTGAAAAATGAATCCTGTTCCAAAAAGGAACGGTGAATTTTTACAACACATCCTACATGCTAGTAACGTTATGTTTCGAAACTCTTCTTATCATATAACCTAATTATATACTCCGGTAATTAAAAACGGCTCTGGTACTTATTGGCGGATTTAATTAAAACCCTATACAAAAAATCCATTTTTTTCGCTGGAGAAGTTGTCCGCGTTTTTAATTTTCACATATAAACTTTAAACCTGCGCCCTAAACCCTATTATCCTTAACAGTTGTCGCTAAAACTTTTTATTAGTTCTATGCATTATATGTCAGAATAATTTTGATCAGAGGAATAAGTTATTATGTATTCGATGGTATAATTAAATTGGAGCACAAACATACATAATATTTAATAATAATACAATTTTTCTTAGAACTTCCTATACTTCATCGTTACGTATATGAATTTGAGGTACGAAAAAAAATATATTATGACCCAGGAATGTCATGCATATTAGTATTCCTGATAATACACGCAATAACTAAGCAGGATTCGTTGGTACATATTTACTCTAATAACACATTTTCCTTTCCTGCCTTTTTCCTTAGGTACTCATTGCAATTTCTTATTACAGGATATGCAAATGACCAGATATCCAAACTTAATTTCCCAAATAACTATCTCATTATCATATTTGTTGAAGACAAGTTACCCTATATAAACTCAACCGACAATGATCAGAGTAGACGTCCTCCATAGAGATCACTTGACTTCTAGAAAAAGGATGTAGATCTTTCAGCGAAAGTAGAATTTGAGTCGCTTTTCTTCTGCTGTTTGATGAAAAAAATTACGAAAATATACCTTTAATATGTGCTATCCTTCAACATGCCTCCATTCCCCTTCATTAATTTTTTGCACCTTACGCGGATCAACTTCTGTCTGGTTTTGGATGTAATTATCCGTTTCTCTAATATTCTAACAGACTCTATAACAGAAAGAATATAACATTCTAAAAACCTGTAACTCGTGTTCCGGTATAAAGCGTTGTTAAAGATCAGTGTCTAAATCCCATTTTAATTCTCACATTTTGGTCTCCTTTTATCACCATCTAATTAGTAGACTTCTCAAAACTTTCAATATGTAATATTCGAATAAAGACTGAATACGAAATTAAATTGTAAGCATTACAAACGTAGATGTTAGCAAATATCAATTATAATTAGTTTAGGATTACTTGAAATGATAGCAGTGTCTTAAAAGCTAAATAATTTAGTAAAATAAACTTTAACAAGGTATGAATGATTAAGTTTGACCTAAAGGAGTAAATTTCTTAAGGGGGTGAATCTTGATTGTAGTGAAGGAAATGTACGACATAAATTAGGGGAAGTAAATCGATAGGAGAATAGATGTTATTAGTGTATCTTATTTGCCAAGCATAGGGAATCCAATGAGTAATGAACGATACACATGCACATCTTCGGCGACGAACTTATAACGAAAAACACACGATATTTGCTACAATTTTGCAGTCCCACATGTGAATGTTCCTTTTTGCAAACGGTCCTGGGCTAAAGGGACACCCGTATGAAAGCTTTCGGTAAATAATATGCCTCCCTCAAATAATAATTTTCCTATTACTCTCATCGCTATATGCGCATGTGTTTTCACTATTGCGGTTTCATTGGGTCCGGCTTAAATATGAATGTTGTGAGTGCATCCTTCCGGAAGGCACAGTTTATAAATTTTTATCCCATAATTATTCCACTTCCTGGAATATATTACCGAATACTGTGGCGTCCTCTCCGAGGAAACATTTCATCTTCGCTTAAAACATTTCTACCACGTTTTACATTACTCTTAATGGTGAGGACAATTGCATCAGCAATATTTCTCTGTTTATACAAACGTTTCTGAGTTCTAGCGGTGGAATTGTCGAAAAAATGTAAATATTTCGATACTCATATAAGACGACCGCGTATCATTGCGCTCTTTATACGTTTGTGCGGATACATATCTGCCTGCGACAAATGTAATATAATTTCACGTAGGCGCACTAAACCATGATAAGCAGGATGCCAATATATGTGTCCATTTCCTCTTCTGTAACAGGCATCCGGGCCTGTTGTCGTCTTCTGCTGCTGGATACTGAGTTGTTCATGCATTGTGTAGAATATTTATTCGTTTCCTAAATGATCATTGCTAATATGTAGCCTGTGACGAACAACTTATTCAAGGTAACAGGATCGTCGCTGCCCATGTCATCAATTAACAACTCTTCTTCCTCCCAACATACATTCGTGGCTACACCTCATTCGTTTATTTCCTGCCACTCGTCATCAGCACCCTCTTGTTCTAAATCCGAGTCGAAATCTTCTTCCTTCATGGTATTTTCGTACAGTTCGTTAGCTAACGCTCCCTCGTCATTGCTTTCCGCGTCTTCAGAGGCTGAGAGTATTTGCGACCATTGTATATTTCTCCTGACTCCAATGATTGACTCATCAGAAGAATGACTGGTTTCCATCTCCACGGATTCATTTATTAATTAGATGTACAGAAACTATACCAGAGAAATGTTAACAGCCTTTCAAGGAGAAAGGTAAACTTTATCTCCAGTTACACTTATCGGAAGGAATGTGTGTACAGAAAACCATTTATGCCAGGACCCTAATGACCACGCACCTCATACAATCATCGCACAACCCACAATAAATGCAATGCATACTAACTACGCTCTTCTTCAATTGATGTCAAATCTAAGCTCGGAGTAAACCTCGCTTTGTAGTCGAAATTCTTAATGACCATTCCCAATTACTGGGTCCCACGTTATATGCAAAAATTGACGACTCTCGAGTATTCGGTCTCCCAAATGTCACCGACATAACTCATAATACATGGGCGGGCCCAAACGTCTAATTGTGACGCCTAAAGTCCAGAGGTAGGTTAAATTTCGCGCACACAGAGTCACGCGATCTATAAAAGGAAAGGAAGCCTACTAATGGAAAATCTTCTGAGAGTCCTCGGCCACTTAGCCCAGCAGTAAATCTTCCTTCAGCGATCAAACTTTTGGAAACAAGACTCTAGTTCGGAGTCCTATCAACTCGCTTCATAGAGGTTTCTTTCATGCAGCACGTTAATCGTGCCTCAAGTGCTATGGCCCGGAAATCTTCAGTCGGGGTTCGACGAAATTTCCGTTCGCGCTCGTCATAAATTATAACTGAAGCTTGCACTACGTCCTAACACGGTTTACGCCGTGCAGGATCCTTATGTGCGCGGTGGTTCTCCGACAAACGTGCATGGCTATACCTTTTTCGTACAAAAAGAAGATTGTAAAATCTTTTGTCGCGCGTTATAATCGTTTCTTACGGCAAAATGTTCACAGAATAACGTGCGACGGTCATAATTCACCTCAGGCCTCTACTTTTTGAGAAAAATTGAAAACAGTGTTCTAAAATTAGTCATAAAACTCGCCCCATCAGTTCTACATGACATCTTCGAGTATATGCAAATTGATACTGTCAAACGCTTGTATATGAACATATTAAATAAAGTGCACGGAATTCGTGGAACTCATCCGGTATCGCAGAGCATCTGCCGTTTTGTTATAAATTAATGTGAAGTTTGCAAATTACGATCTTTCTTCATATCCTATTTTCTCAAAAACTGAGAGTGACGACCCAAAACTAATTTCAAATTCGTTTATATCTCGTCGAAATCTATATGCTTCACCTAGACGGTATTGCCGCCAGGGTGTTATGTTGATTAGAATAATCTGGCACTGCGCTTCCCCGCGGAGCAGGCAGTGAATTCTGCTGCCGCCCTTCGGAGCAGGCCTTGGATTCGGGCGTCGGCGTCAACAAGTTAATGCACGCATTAAAATACAAAATCTGACGACGATACAGCCCAAGAGCCGTTATGTCCGGTACGATACCGCGAATAATACACTTCAATGAGAAAGTACATTAATAAATCAGAGGAGAACAGCTGATGACTGACAATGGCCACCTCCCTCTAGCCAGTAACAAAGTTATTTAATTTCTCAACTTGTCTTCCATTGTACACCTACACACGATGTCCTTCTATCCTACTTACTTTACACGCATGATTGTTACTTCTCTGCCATATATATCTCGATGTTTACGTTCAGCCCATAAAATACTTCCTCACGGATTGTGCAAAATGTGTACCGATGAAGAATATAATAATTTGAAGTAACATATGTTAAATTGTATGGTATCGCGATTTCAAATTCTGTTCTTCGAGGAGGAATTTTCTACGATAGTAAAATCCTTTTAATGGCAAAGAATATTTGCACAACTTTTGCTATAGGAATAACATAAAAGCGTGAATATTCGTATTCTCATATTCAACTGCTAAATTTGCCATAACATTATCTAGTTCAAAGGAACACGATGTAAGCCTTTTGTTACAAAACAAACTTCTAACGGAACAATACAGTAATTGAAAATAAATAATTCTAACTTCGGTCATTTGTACTTAAAAACCAATTTTTTTTAATTAAAAATAGCGACTAATGGTTTATATTTTTATGTCCTATGCAACGTTTAAAATTGTCCCTTGTTCTTCTAATTATTCATAATCTCGCATAGAAGCGATGTGCCAAGAAATACACCGCGGAACCTTAGCGTGGGTGAACTGATTGCATATCCGGGCATTACCGTTGTTCGTTCAAACTGCAACGTGAACTGTAATCCACTTCGGGGGAGTTTTGATGAATGACGTTTCAAAATTATCAGATGTCCGACGCAAATAAACTAATCGAAATCATGGACACATTGTCATGAATTATATGCAGTTGGATGACTATGAATAAGCCTGATAGATTCGCAAACATTCGTGATTTGCATACCTTCAAGATACGTTATGCGAAATGAATTTTCCAACAATGAAATATTTGTTGACGCTTGAAAGGCTTTCCTTGTGACGAAAAGGGATACTCTGGGATTAGTACTTCAAAGAAACGCATGCGCATCTTACTTTATTACTGTGCGCGTGATAGATATTTCTTTCCGTCTTTTTATTTCATTTTGTGTATAAATCTAAGGACTGATTGCGAGAATATAACGGAAAACTGTAAAATTGCTTCGGATTTTAAATACAGCGTGTAATTTGTTGTCATGTACTGTAATTTGTGTGCACCTCTGTTATATTCAAGAACTTTTTGAAGGAACATGTATGACTCGCTGGAAGAAAAACTGTTTGACACTACGTGGTTCTAGCATTGTTTGGCATATTTTTCGCCTCTGTGCCATCGAATGAAGTTTATCGTACACATCTGTTGTTAATAGTCTTTCTAATGTTATATGAAATTTTTCTGCCCTCAGTTTTAATTACTAGCTATTGTAGAATTAGTATTTTGTTACCAATTTGTCAAACCGGTGAATCACATGATCAAACCCAAATTTGAAAAAATGTACAGGTATTTCCCAAACGCCTTATCTGAGTTTCGAAAGATCTTCAAAATGTTTCCCTTTCTATATGCCATCTAATTATGTACAACATAGGAAGACTAAACTATTGGAGCCATAGATACACGATTTCTAGTGATTGCAGAATAAGCACTCCAAACCGAATTATTTTTACGGCTGTTTTTTCCAGACAGTATCCATTATACAATGCCATCAAAATCCATGAAAATCAGTGAATGGAACAGCTCCTGCCGCTGAACAAGGTTAACAAATTTCCGAATAGAACGTTCTTCAAGTTGAAGATTCTCCGTTAATACGTATATTCAGAATAATCGCATGAATGTTAGTTAGATTCCATGCACCAACCGTTGCTTTCACTTATTCGATTTATTCAACATCTCAACAAGATTCACCCAAACATATTCAACCAATCGTATACAAATACCAAAAATCAACATGCTTTTCTCCCTCTGACTCACAGGACGGCCCAGATTTTCACATCGGAAGACACATATATATAATAATTCGATTGAAACCGATTACTCCACGTTCCATAACCATGTAATTACATTCACCAAGCACATGCAACAACCTGAACCAACAGCACGCATCCACATGAGGCATTCCCTAATATCGTCAGGATTATAATGGAATAACGAAAAATCCTTTAACGCTTCCTCACTCGTCACTCCAAGGTCCCTGCACAAATATAACGCACAGCTCCATCTGCAGTCGCACAAGAAAAATGAATGGCCGGCGAATTAGATATTTATGATATGCAAATCCTACAGTCCCGAATTCCTGTTGCGATGCGTTCTACGTTCCGCCCCCTTTCGCCAGAGCTACGCGTATGCGTGAAGTTTAGTCGTACGAAGAGCGTTGCTTGTGGTTATGAGGCGCGGTGAAACACCGTCTATAATATAGTACGGGTGTGCGGTGAAGCAGCAACGTAGGCGTTGCCGAGCGTGCTGTGTATACATATGCGGCTATCTTCCAATCCGCAGCACCATTCCGCCGCTTGTCACGAGACATGTGCAACCGATCTTCCAACGCCAATGCCACTTACAAGGGCCACAATGACGCGTCCCGTTTATAAACACATTGCTGCCGGCCGCACCGAAGCGACTGATTGCGTTATAGTGGCGAGCGAAGGAACATGGTCTCGCTCGTGCACCAATCACTCCTCTCTCGCCTCGCGATCCTCGCTACTCATACTCCAGTGATGGTCTCCTCGGCACTCTGTTGCCATGAACTTCTCGTTAATTGGCATTAACCATATAAGCTGAGAAATATTTTCGATATGGGCACGAACAATTCTAAACTTTTCATGTTTGTACTCATGGAATCAGGTTGATGACATTTATGGTGCCACGAATTTTGGAAATCACGAGCATCTCATTCCTCACGTCACGTGAAGTTGCATCTATTCCAGTTTCTATTATATGGTCGTCACTTAAGCCAAACAAACTTTTTAACATAGCAATTAACATGAGATACATTTTCACGATTTGAGTATGGAGACTTCTTGGATTTTTAGTTTGTGAACCTTACTCTCATGATTGACATACTCTTTGTATTATTGTCCTGATACTTCTATGTAGATTACTCGCAGATTTTCCATCGCACTAAGTGTTTCGTCTGGATTAACATTTTTTCCAATGGCACTTTCTGTATGCGAATATTCTTCACCACTGGTAATGGTTCTATATTGTTTCGTTGGGGAATACTCATTAAAAGTTCATCTTCCTCTATTTTATTATAGCCCTCGCCGTGTAAATCACCACACAATTATTTGTACGTTACTTCACAGAGTACCACATATTGCGACTAATTCTCGGAAACAATTCTAATTTATTCCAAGTTTGCACAAGTAAAAGCAAAACCATACAATTTTTTCCTGATCTGTATCTTATTTCATCTTTGCAGTGATCATATCAGCACCAGAAGTGTCTTTTTCCACCTTCATTTATTGTTTTAATTATTACATTAGGAAGTTTTAACGATAGCTGTTATTAGTTGTCTTGAATTATTTCCTGAAGTCAACTTTACCTTAATTTTGCTTCAATTGCGTTCAATAATACTATTCACATCGTAGGACACACATATTTTACTACCGAGCGTTCCAATTAAAATTTCAGTCAGAAATTGTTGAAATAGAATTTATGCTTGGAAATGCCCAACGATTTCTTAGTAGAAAATGCACGCAATTGCATTCAATTGGACGCATCTGTACACGCGTCATTTGTATCCATGCGAGGTTAATGCATTTCCAAACGTTCTTTTGTATGACATTCATATCTTCATCTTGCATAGGCTTACACTTTTCACTAACGTTTAATAATTTTCATAAAAAACGAGGAAATAAAATTCAATGTTGATAACTTAAAGCAATCGGTGGAAACTCTATTTAATCGGAATAAGAATTTAACTGAACGAGGTATCACTTAATAATCTCACATTTCACGATGGACATATTTGTTAATATTTGTACAGAGAATAGTACTTTAAATTAGAAGTCCAATTTTCTACAATATGCAATATACATATCTAGCGGAAAGTAAGTAATTGAAGAATAATTATGCGTTTGCGTAAATACTGTCAACAATAAATGGATGCTCTCCATGAAGTGGGCAACCTGAATTTGGAGGATATTTCGAAAATTTATTTCTACGTAATTTGCAAATATCTTTATACCCAAGAACATCCTGTAGGGATAATATGAATAGATTTCTATCAAGCTTAAGCTATATTATAATGGAATAATACAAATGATGCATTATAAAATTCATGTATTATTGAAAGACGTAAAAACAGGGTAACATTGGAAGCCTTCAATTTCTACGTTTCGTTGTGACAAAATATTTATTCTAACGTATTCAGTAGGCCCTGAAAATGTAGAGCTTCTTAAAAAATTATAATTTTTGATTATTCTGGCCGAAAATTGAAAAGTTTATTCTGTAAACTGAAACTCATAACAAAAGAAGGGCTATGTTCCAAATGACAGTATATCACTATTTCAAAAAAGTGAATGGAATATATCTGGGCTAGGTAATTCATTATAACAAAATATTGAATGCCAATGCACTAGTTAATTCAACTTGATAATCAACATCGGTCAAAGCAATTTATTAAACAGTAATCAAAGCAGTCTGGCACAGAATTCCTGGAATCTTGGCTCTTTACCTTAAATTGGAAGCTATCTCTTTAGGAAAAGTGTGATACCAGTTCCTACGTTTAGCTTCACGTCATATTGGGCAACCCAAGTACATATGCTCTCATAAATATGACCTGATACACTCGCCACCCAATTTAGCGTCATTAGAAAGGAAGAGAGACGTCTCTAACATCCTTCCAGTCTATAAAGTGCTCATGGGCCTTGTAAATTATTCTGCTATATTGGAGAAATCTTCAACCTATGTGCCAACCTTTTATTCAAGACGATGCATCCTTCTCCGTACACAACAGTATAGAACCGCTTTTGCGTACCATTCACGTATTTATACAATGATTATTAAAGTTAGGAACACATAAATTAACCTAGAATAATATAGCCAATAGCTTCACTCTATAAAACAGCTACAATATCGCACCTCTCTGTAGAAATTCCTTTTTCCTAATTCTTTTACACATCTCGTCTGTGTATTAGCATATTTTTATTTTCATATTTATTTCCATTCTCTATTCTTATTTTTCTCCGTTGCCATTAACTTTATGCCTCACTGAAATAATTTTCTTGTCATTTCTTTGTTGGGTTGATCCCGAGCAAAAATATAAATAAATCAATAAACTCGACGTTAATAAAAACTACGATATTGATCAGTAACTTAAGCCGCCTACCAAACCATCTAGTTAATCTACCTGACTAATCAATTTTTCAAGTTAATTTAGCGGAATGGTTAAAATACTCAATTGAGGATAGCAATTGGAATAACAACTTAAACAGCAAATTCAATCCACCGGTCAGTATGTATTAAGGTAACAAATTGCATAACACCTCAATGCATCTAACAAAATTGCGAAGAACTACGAATACAGCAACTAATCCAAGCCATGTGTACAATCAAACCCTCCCACAACAGGTATCCCGGTATGATAGTAAGGAAGAGGATGAAGAAAACTTTCAAGAATATCAAGGGATAGAACGCCGGTGGAATAATTAACGCGAGGAAGATCATACCGATGTTTCAGATATCGAATCCGTAGCCAGTTCTCGTATT
Source organism: Eufriesea mexicana (assembly GCF_001483705.2). Taxonomy (NCBI): domain Eukaryota; kingdom Metazoa; phylum Arthropoda; class Insecta; order Hymenoptera; family Apidae; genus Eufriesea; species Eufriesea mexicana. The sequence continues at coordinate 455,672 of NW_016923528.1, read as the reverse complement.
CCTGCCCGTCGAATTGTATTTTCGGTTCCTTGGTTCCCCGTCTCGAACGAATGACGAATGCATTCAAACCAAATTCGCGAAGCCGTGTATCTTTGTTTACGCGCGCGTTCTAATCCACGCATCGTCATATGGAGCATGACGATATATCTACCACAGGTTGTATGACCCATGGATGGGGAAAGGAAAGAAGAATTCGAATAAATATAAAAAAATTAATTTATCGTATGTTGATCGCAATACCACGCAATCATGTGACAAAAGCAATGATCTATCCAATGGGGAATTTCATATTAAACGCTTGGAAGTGGTTTTGGATTTGAACATTGGTAGGTCTCATATACTTATTAATGTTAATTCTCACTTTGCTCTCTTAACTTCTTACACCATGATTTATTTACGAGAAGCTGAGCCTACATTTATTATTAAAACTTATTTGGCCGCTTACATTCTAATTTTATTCAAAATAAAGAATTGCGTACCTCTATGATTCATTGAAATTTCGCGCACGTTAAAATACGCTTCATGTAACTTCAGCATAATGCAAGTGCAACTGATATTTATGGAATTTAGCACGAGAACTTCCAGGCGTGTTAGACCCTTTACCGTACAGTAAGCGATTAACGCCATCCGCGATTATGTGTATCGTTTACACACCTCCGTGAGTCTTACTTTCGCATCCCTGTATTGAACCAGTATTTAGACTGCTTTACTGTAGAAGACAGAGACAGTTTCTTGCTGGAAATTTGCAAAAATTCGAACACTGGTACTTTCACGAAAAAAATGTCCCTTTTTATATTACGTTCAAATTACAGCGTATAAAATCACTAAAGTACAACCATTAGAGTTAGCGCGAAATTTTTGGTTTCCAAGTGAATTCAGACTGAATGAAGAGTATACCAGGGACATGTTACTAACTAAAAGATCTATATCGTGGAATATACGTTGTATCCAATTCCAATAACACGCACCTGCCCTAGTGAGTAAGGACAAGTAAAATTCCATCTGGTTTTTGAAGTAATTACAAGCAGGATCGGAGTTTAGTAAAATAATTAATTCGAAAAGAAATTACCAAGCAATCAGAAATCGTATATTAAATTTCATTTGGTTTCCGTAAACTGAATACTTCAGTCGTCCTGTCTCCACAATTTGGAGACCAGAAAAAAATTTCTGAGGAGAAACAGGCACCATGAGGTTTTCCCAATCTTTTAACAGCGGACCTATCTCCGTTTTCCACGAAAGGAATGTCAGAGTGAAGGCTGAATCGGAGGACGTACGAGTACGGCTTTGCCCTTTATATAAAGCCCGCAAATATTATTCTAGGATACATAGTCGCAAAGTTGTAACTGCTCAAATGAGAAGGTAGCGTAGATCCACTTTAGCCATTGGTAGCATGAAAGAATATTAATTGAACGGAGAAACATATTACGAGATATACAGGTATCTCTATAAAAATACATTTGATGCTAATTCCACGCTGATGACGCAGGAATATAATAATGTCGTTGCGGTGGAACGCGTAGCGACCGCAAACGAATGAAAATATTTCTCCACAGTAGAATGGCGAGCCAAATAAGTACGACGCGAACCGGCGGCTAGGAACGGTGCACCACAAGATCGGTGGTATTGACTATTTGGACCGATTACCTTTGCACGCATGCTAGCAGCATGGTTTCCGGCACGCGTGTTGATCTCTATGAAATAGAAGTGTTAGCCATTAAACAAAGCTCAATCCGTCACCTCCCTCCAGTGATTTTAAAACGATAATGCGCGTGTATTATTAGTTTCCTCCATTTTGCGATGAACGCGCGCATAAACCCGCGACTTGCAGAAATAGGAGTGACTGGAATACGTTCGGCTGCTGCAAATGAATACGTTAGCGTCGGGCTTGACGGAACCATTAATTGGAGCTTTCTACAGCTACGCTTATTTCCATGAATATACATGTCCATTTTGTTTCATCTGTTTTGAAAATTCGTCGTCCCAATTATTCAGAATTTAGAGGCAGTTTTTCTGGGAACATTATTATTATAATTATTACTAACTACTGTAATTGAAGTAGCAAGGCTTTATCGTGTCTGTGAATAATTGGTACGATCATTCCCAGCAACTTTGACTGGAATTGTTAATTTTGAGTTTTATTCAGACGGAGTGACGTATTAATATTGTTGATGTATACTGTACTTAGATGCCGTTTAAAGTAGGATTTCTATGAAATGCCATAAAATAGATTATTCTATCCTCTATACCGTCTTTCCTGGCATGTAACGTCATATTTGAATAAAAGGTTAAAGAATTACACTACTTTACTAGAAATTTAAAAGAAATATGGAAAGCTTTGAAATCTTTATACTAATATTGTGTTAATTACGTAACGAACGTCAAAAGGAAGCAATGCCCTAATGAAAGGTACTTTAATTTAACCTCTATTTCAAAAGAACTTGTAACAAAGAATGGGAAGATAAATATAAAAAGGGAATTACTTTTATTCTCCGGTACATATTCCAAACCTTATCGATAACTTTAAGAAGTAAAATTTGGGGATTCTCCCATACCAAATATAACGCTTCCATTTCCCTCTATATCTTACACGATATTTTACTTTCCCACTCACAGCTGTCCAGTCATATTTTAAAGAAAACGAATATACATCCGCCCATTCCGTATATTTACACGAATCAGAAATATTTCCATTTAATACTTAACCTGCAATGGATCATAACTGTCTATTTCCAGATATTTCATTAAAAATAGCATATTAACTTAATATCACGATTTTTATTCTAATACTCTAATAAGATCAACTTTCCAGTATTTCCATTCAGTTCCTTTTCACAAAATTATCATTCGCTAGTCACTGGAACCTTCATGGCATGCTTAGTTCAACCTATCCGTTCTACGCAACACCTAATTCCATATTAAAATCCAAAGACATCTCAGATCATTTCATAGACAGAAAAAACAATGATAGCGCCCTCTACTTGCAATTGGAAATTTACTTCCTCCACTGCTTGTGCATACCCAAACGATAAATGCCTGCATCTTAACGTGCAATTAAAGCGGTTCGAAAGGAGCCGAATAATGTTAATATCCAGGAGCCATGTTTTTCCGCAGATAAACTTTCAATGCACGGTAACATCGATTTCTTAGCTGCAACAATTCAGGACGGCTTCGAGCTTGCCGGAAAGTTGGTTCTATTTACCCGCTGGTCCCTGTGATCCACGTCTCCTCCACCTGTGCTTACCCGACGCATATTCAAGCGGGAAGAAGCGCTAGATAATGTTGTGTTAACCGCAGATCTACAGGGAGTAAGAGTATGTCTATGCAGTTTTAATATCGTGCTTTAGAACTTCCCCGCAATTTGACGCGCGGTGAACCTTGTAACTGGGCCGAACATGTGCGGCGAGGACAGGCAGCGTTACGGGATAGCATCGAACGATGCCTAACGTGGATGCTTCCTCTGTACGGAAAGATCGAGAGACGTGGACAATGGATGAATATAGAACTGACAAGTTGAAGTACAATACCTAGTGGAAGGAAGGGAATACTTTTGTTCACGGAGAAATTTCGAATTAATTTTCTTAATGTTGAAATTGCAATTGTAGGGTGGCGAAAACTGGCTTCGAGACACCAAATGTTAAGAAGACAACAAGAACAGAATAACACCAGCTCAAGACTGATAGAACTATTTTAGCTAAGAGAAAGAGCTCAAAGATAACGGAACGAAGGCACACAAAGACCCAGTCTAGTTTGCAATCGAATTCTGTGGGCTCTGTCTTGTTCATCAAGGGCCACGCTTCCATGCTTTTCCTAATCTGAGTTTCTCTTCTACGTAGGGAGCACATAAGAGAATTTTGTTACTCGGAATAGCTATTCCTTTACTTCTAGGAAATATTGACTAGTTTACAAGTTGTTTTTGTTAGAAGTGGCCAATTCGTGATTTCCTTCCGAAATGGTACACTACACTGTGCTATATATGACTGATTTGAAATTCACCATTGTTCAACATTAAGGATGAGAAATATTGTCACGAATCGGAAATATGGTCATCCCTTTTTGGGAAAAAATTGAGAATCAGGTAAAATCTACGAATTTAGAACTGAAAATTAGAAAGGGGATACTAAGCGGAAGAGAAGAAGTTTTGAATTATTCTTCGTACTATTGAAATTACTGTTCTAAATAACTGGTTCAAAATTCGTCATTAATCAGCATTGAGGATAAAGAGTGATGTTATGAATAATAACGCACGATGCCTATCCAAGGTAAGTCCTTTGTAGGAATGGATTGAAAATATTAATTCGTTTGCCTCTTAATTTATATGAGTTATGTGTATATTATATAAAGTTTATACTAATATTTCACTATAAATATTTAAATTAAGTATCAACCTAATTGTCTCTTAATTTTTAAACAATTTCGCGCTTAACTAATATTCATAGTTACTGCGGACTTTTATTTTGTAAGCACCATTGCAATTCTTAATTCAATTCCTTAACGGATAAATGCTATTCAATATAACAGCAAAATATTTGACGAATTCTTGCTAAAGAAATTTGCGTGAATCGTATGTATTTCGTGTCATATCTTTCCAAACATCTCCTTCTGTTCTATACAATAGTAC
>NW_016923528.1:443367-450490 GCF_001483705.2 Eufriesea mexicana | reverse complement strand
ACTCTTTCCGAAAATTAATTTATAAATTCAGATATTACTATTTTTTCTTGTAAAAGGATATTCCAATTATTTCCAGATTGAATTCGGAATTTCTATGACTGTGCAAAAGAGACAGTAAATTATGTACCGATTCTTCAATGAAACATCCTTGATCGATTCACCTCTCAAATATAAGCTTCTAAAGCCGAAAAATACTGACTTTAATTTATATTAAGAAATTTTAACCTTCACATTACACGAGGAGTTGGTGAAGAAGAAATGGATTAGCGCGAAGTGATGGAGTCAAGGAATTGCTGGAAGCCATTGCATGTTAACTTTAAGCGGAGTGTTTGCCAAGTCACGTTCCTTTGATGGGGTTTGGAGGTTCTTGGAGGTCACATCACGGCGAAGAAGCTGAGGCGAAATGTCAGCGGGCGTTTTGCATTATAAATTCGACGCCGAGGACATGCATGTGTATCGTTCATTAATCATCGGAATCCCTATGCTTGGCAAGCGGAATATGCTATTAACAACTGTTATCCTATCTGTTTATTTCACCTGTTTTAAGTCGTACATTTCCTTTACTCTATTCAATATTCATTGCTTTAGAAAATGTATTCCTTTAGATCTAACTTAATTATTTATGTTCCGTTAAAATTTATCTTCTTAAATTATTTAGCATTTAGGACACTGCTATCTGTTCAAGTAAATCTAAACTATTTATAATTGATATTTATTAACATCTACGTTTGTAATGTTAACAATTTAATCTCGAATTCATACTTCATTCCAATATTATAAATTGAAAACCTTGAAACGTGTACTAATCAGACGGAGATAAATGGAGACGGAAGTGTCAGAATTAAAATGGAATTTAAACACTGATTTTTAACAACGCTTTATACCGGAGCACGAGTTACAGGTTTTTCGAACTTTATCATATTCGTTCTGTTACAAAGTCTGTTAGAATGTTAGTGATACGAAGACTTACATCCGAAACAAGAGAGAAGTGTAACCGCGTAAGGTGAAAAAAATTAATGAAGGGGAATGGAGGCATTTTGAAGAATAGGGCATACTAAAGGTATATTCTCGTAATTTTTTTCATCAAACAGATGAAGAAAAGCGACTCAAATTCTACATTCGTTGAAAGTTCTACATCCCTTTTCTAGAGTTAAGGTGATCTCTATGGAGGACGTCTACCTTGATCATTGGCAGTTGAGTTTATAGAGGGTAATTAATCTTCGACAAATGTTATAATGAGATAGTTATTTGGGAAATTAAAATTGGATATCTGTTCATTTGCTGATCTCTTGATAAGGAATTACTATGTGTATCTAAGGAATAGGAAAGAAAAGAAGCATGTGTTATTAGAGTAAATAGGTACCAACGAATCCTCCTTAGTTATTGCTTGCATTATCAGGAATACTAATGTGCATGACATTCTTGGGTCATAATATATTTTATTTCATACCTCAAATTCATATAAGTAACGATCAAATTTAGAAAGTTGTAAGGAGAATTGAATTATTTTAAAACATTATCAATATTTGTACTCCAATTTAATTATACCATCGAATATGTAATAATATTTTCCTCTCATTAATATTATTCTGACACTTAATGCACAGAATTAATAAAACGTTTTAGTGAAAGGTATTGGAAGTAATAAGATATAGAACGCATGTTTAAAGGTTATATGTGAAAATTAAAAGTGCGAACAATTTTTCAGTGAAAATATGGATTTCTCCTGCAGGGCTTCAGTTAAATATGTCTATAAATTCCAGTGCCAGGATTAATTACCGGAGTATACAATTAAGTTTTATAATAACAGGAGATTCGAAACAAAACGTTATTAACAGATAGGACGAGTTTTAAAAATTCACCTTCCCTTTTTGGAACAGGCTTCATTTCCCACTAACTTCAGTATCCTTTCAACGGAAGCACAATTAATTATCCCAACTAATATTACGCTAAGGCGTAATCACAACAGCAGACAGTATATCAGTATCTTATTTTGAAGACTAATATTTCATTCTGTTCCTTGCTGTACCAATTCCTCCAGCTTTTTACGTATAATGGAATTTCTAATGAAATTGTTTGCTAATTAAAATGAGAATATTCAAATTCTGTCCCGAGAAACTTTACTTTCATCTGTTATTATTAAACGTCCTATTAATTGATTCAATGGAAACCTATTCCATTTGGTAGACCTCGTTCCACACTATTAATACCAGAGGAGTAAAGACTCAGATATTAATCTTACTAAACGTTTCTATTACATTCAGCGTAGGTTAATATTGCCATTATTGTAATATAACACCAAGCTCTGCTTTACACCTTTTTAAATATTCCTCAACAGCTGCAAGAATTATATTTAATCGACTGCGAACAATGTGCCAATGTACTGCTTTACTTATTTAGTACTCAAGAACGAAATTTGACTATAATATACCAGAACAATGAAGGAATCATCCTTTCCAGATAAGCTTGGTACAATACCACTCTTGTACTTCTACAAAATATTGCGTGGTGTGAAATGTTCTTTGTCAAACCTGATGAAAGTATTTCGTACTGGATATTGTTGGTGATACAAAAAACGATGCTTCATTATAAATAATGTGAGGAGGAAAATATTATAAGCCATTCCTTCGCAGGAAAACCGATTCTAAATTTAATATATCACGTATTAATTCCACATCACTATATTTATTTCAGAAATTTAACATGTGATTTGCCCTATGAAATGAGTAGGAAATTATTAATTAAAGGCAATTTCATATAGTTCAACGAGCTTATAAGTCTATTTCTTAAGAGACTTACATATTTGTACCCAATAGGCTGCTTCTACATTCATCTATTTTTATTTATGCCTCCAACAGTACAAGAAAATAGTGAGATATGTGTATATTAGAAAACTAATTCTATTAAATTAAAATATTAGAGTATCCTCAATCAAACAGTAGGAGATATTAAATTTAGGAAATTAAGGCGAATTGATATTTCTGGACATTTCACGTGTTACCTTCATGCCTGATGAATCACCAAAAGCGTTTTGTCTAACAAGATATTTCACAATGAATGTACAAAAGGTACGAAACTGAAGAATCAAATAATCTATATTCACATTGAAGTTATAGCATCCATGGTTATTATAAATACATATCAGATATGCCAGCTATTTTTGAATGTATAGCAGTTCTTAGCCCAACAGATACTTAAGAAGGATTCACATTACCAGATAATATTAAAATGGAAAATGGTTGATATACGAAGTTATCTATACCAAAAAAACAAGCTTGACATTTATTTATATAATTTCCTTCATGTCAACCATATATCATAGATGGGTATGATATGGAATGAAGCTTTACGTTAGAACTACCTAATTAGTTAAAATAACGAATCCCTGATTTACTGTTTTCACAATTAGATAAAAAAACACTTTTCTTGAAACAAAATTATTACTCATATTTATTATTAAACTAAAAGCATGTTTATCTATACTTACCTATTTCCATTAAATTATACATGATGTAATATGTATACTTTATTCATTCATTCGTTGCAGCTCGGGAGCTCTAATGTTAAACAAGAGACACTCGCCCAAATTTCCGAATATCAATTTCACGTCCCGAATCCACTACTGAAGAACACTCATCCGAGAATATCCAACAAAAATGAAAAAATGCGAGGCACAGTTACCTCCATAAAAAATCCCCAACATTTGCATCAATTTATAAGTAAAGTAATCAATTTCCAGACACGAGCCACTTATATTCAATGGTTAACCGCCGAACAACTGTAAAACCTAAGCAAATTCGCAATTCCACAGCGCATATAAGCATTGATTTTCGAATCCCCGACATTTCAAACGTTCACCATTCGAAAACGAAAGAAAGGATAAAGAGCACACGCCACGATGCGTACACTTTAACCATCGTCCGCTCAACTATGTCAAAGTTAAGGTCAAATGCTCGATAAGCCTTATAGCCTCTCATTCACTGTAACCGAATGATAAATCTATATACAGGACGCTGTCGGACATTCGATTAAATCTAGTTTATTGTGTAACGATACATGGACAGACACATAGTGACTGCAGAATTAGACGCAGCATGACACAGCGAAGAAATTTTTTGGAAAACATGTAGTAAGACAGAGGTGAATCCTGTGAGATACAACAATGGATATAACAATTAGCACCTTGTGCTTTGAAAACATTTACATTTATTCGATATATAGCGAATTCAATCAGATGACAGCGCTGGCAGATATTCTTGAAATAAAGACTTTGTTCCGAAAGTAAGATTGAAGATGTTTGCGAGTCTCCATGAAGTGCTGTCTTTTTCAGGGTTTTCATTGTTACTGGTTACTGAAGATAAAAATAGATAATAAATTGCGGATCAATGAATTTGTTCTGGAGGTACAAGTGGTGGGAAAGGTGTTGATAAATTTTTCGTGAGAGTAAGTTTTGAAGAATAACTTTAAGTAATACTTTAGCATTAAAAATACATATAGCACCATGTAAACATTACGCAAAGAGAGTAATAAAATTGGAAAATTGTAGAAGACGAGTAAATATCCTATTTCAAAGGTATATGAAGATCTTTGCATGGATGTTGGAATAATAGGACCTGTGTAAACTAATGTATAATATACAGAATAAGTGTGCCATTTTTTACGCATATTCTTGAAACGAGATGTTTCCGGTCTTTAAATGCATATAATGAAATACTTTTTCTGCATCTTACATTAATACTATAGTCCGTATTTATTCTAATTGTATCTGCATATTTAAAATTAGGCTTTTACACATTCTAACGCTTCTTTTATTGGATTCTTCTATACATAAGCTTTTTAACTGGGGAGATCAATTTACTTGATTTCCCTTGACTTTTCTACCCATAGTACCTGCTTACCCTAATATCACTTGCATCTTTACAATGATTTGCGATTCGAGGTATCTGCGACTTCTTATTCACACATTTTCTACAAGTGAGCCACACAATTATATTCTCATATCATAGCGAAACGCCATTCGAGGCTGAAAATTTTGTTTTATGAAGCAAAGGAAATTATAATTAGGTGCTCGCATGTCGTATATTTACTACGTCTCGCCTTGCCAATTGTATACATCACTTGCCACAACTGGTCTATGCAAGGACCATTCTAGGATTGCTGTAGAATTTATATCACCAGGGAGCAGATTAGACCCAGCGCTGCGATAAGATGATGAAGAAGCTACCCAGTATTGGGTTGTCAGTTTCTAATATCTCCAGCGATAACGGTTCGGATTTTGTCACCCATGTTGGAATAATTTGTCCACTGATGATCCAAATTCCACATTAATAGTAGAATAATCAATATATACAGCAGTTTTCGCAAGATTTATTCGCAGCTGGCAGCAGGATACTTGGTTCGTCGAAAAACAAGTCACTGTACCGATGGATTAATCAGTGCACTGCGGATATAAGCTCTCTGGCAATGCTAGAATTATCACAGGATGGATCAAATATGGGTACTGATATTGACAAATGAATGTGCAATTGTGGGTGCAACCATCTCCACAATGCTATGGCCGTTGAAATAATCGGCTTGCTGATCATACAAATTCTTCTGCAGTTGTGGTAAGATGAATGGATACAGCAATTGTCGGTGGAGACATTGACATGTCAATTCAGCACGGAGCATATCTATCATCAGAGCACAATATCGTTTGATGGATCTGGTCACCGATGACTTGAATACTATTGCAAATCTGGAATGTCAAAAGAGTAATCCATTATCTCCCGAGCAGTTAAAGGTTGAAAATACAGTACTGAGTACAGCCGTCCTCGCCGTACTCTAGCAGTTGTAAGGCTTTGATCTCTGGTGATTTATATTCCGCAGCAAATCCAAAATTATCAATGTATTTATCTGGCATGGCTAGCGACATTTGCTATTGCCAGTACGGTACATGTAGCATCCACCAACTGAGCACTGTAGCAGCTGGATTAATATGTTCACTCATGACTTCAGTTCCACAGCAATTCCAGAATAATCAAGGAACAGATCAGTTATGGCGAGAGATATTTACAATTCTTAGTAAGGTACGTGGTACATTAACAAGTAAATCAAATTTTCCTTGAGATTAAACTGTCCACTGATAATTTCAATTCAACCGAAGTTCTAAACGCGCAGAAGGCAGGTACATTATCGTTCGAGATATTAACATTTGACATAAGAATTCTGAGTGCAGCTGTCATCACTGTACTGACGCCATTGGCTTAATTTGTTCACTGATGTTTTCGTTTCCGCTACAAATCTAAAATGATCAAAGTATACATCAGATATGGCTAGTTATATATGCAATTGCCTGTACGACAGTAAATAAATCCACCAACAAAGCACAGTAGCCGTTGAATTAGTCTGTTGACACATTATTTCCATTCCACGACAGCTCTAAAATAATAAAAGGCAGATCCCTTATGGCTAGAGATATTAAGAGTTGACAAAACTGTACTGAGTACAACCATCACCGCAGTACTATAGCCGTTCGATTAATTTGATTATTGACGTCTTCAGTTCCGCTGCAGTCCTGGAATAATCAATGTGTAGATCGATTGTGCTTAGGGATATCTATAATTGCCGGTACGGTACTCGTTACAGCAACCTACAGCGCACTGTAGCCGCAGAATTGGTTTGTCCACTGATGATATAAATCCCTCGGCAGTTCTAGAATAATCAAAGTAGGTCAATTACAGTCGTTGGTCTAATCTGTTCACTCACGATTTAGACTCAATGGCAATTCTTGGTCGACTAATTTATAGAGGATTTGCATGTAGAGATATTGACAAGTAACCGCACAGCACTAAATGCAGTAATCTACACAGTGCTATACCCATAGAATGAATCTGTTCTATGATCACCTTAGTTCTTCAGCAATTGTAGAGCGATCAATAGATAGAGAAATTGTCACAGCACTATTGCCGTTTTATTGATACATTCACTAATGATGTAAAGTCTATGGCACTTCTAGAATGACGAAATACAGATCCTTTATAGCTAGTGGCGATAACAATTGACAATACACTTCTACAACCAGCCACCATCGTAGTACTGTATCCATTACATTTATTCGCTCACCGATGGCATAAATTCAGCA